>NC_057715.1:70111212-70138423 GCF_004010195.1 Chiloscyllium plagiosum
CTCAACTTGCATGTTTACCTTTAGAGAATCCTCAACTAGCACTCCCAGATCCCTCTGTACTTTGGCTTTACGAATTTTCTCACTGTTTAGAAAGTAGTCCATGCTTGTATTCTTTTTTCCAAAGTGCAAGACCTCGCATTTGCTCACATTGAATTCCATCAGCCATTTCCCGGACCACTCTCCCAAACTGTCTAGATCCTTCTGCAGCCTCCCCACTTCCTCAGTACTACCTGCCTGTCCACCTAACTTTGTATCATCTGCAAACTTCACTAGAATGCCCCCAGTCCCTTCATCCAGATCGTTAATATATAATGTGAACAGCTGTGGCCCCAACACTGAACCCTGCGGGACACCGCTTGTCACCGTCTGCCATTCTGAAAAAGAACCTTTTATCCCAAATCTCTGCCTTCTGTCAGACAGCCAGTCCTCAATCCATACCAGTAGCTCACCTCAAACACCATGGGCCCTCACCTTGCTTAGCAGCCTCCCGTGTGGCACCTTATCAATGGCCTTTTGGAAGTCTAGGTAGACCACATCCACTGGGTTTCTCTGGTCTAACCTACTTGTCATCTCTTCAAAGAATTCCAACAGGCTTGTCAGGCACGACCTCCCCTTACTAAATCCATGTTGACTTGTTCTAATCCGACCTTGCTCTTCCAAGAATTTAGAAACCTCATCCTTAATGATGGATTCTAGAATTTTACCAACAACCGAGGTTAGGCTAATTGGCCTATAATTTTCCATCTTTTGTCTTGATCCTTTCTTGAACAAGGGGGTTACAACAGCGATTTTCTAATCATCCGGGACTTTCCCTGACTCCAGTGACTTTTGAAAGATCTCAACCAACGTCTCCGCTATTTCCTCAGCCAACTTACTTATAATGCAGCTCAGTACTTCAATACTACAATTTGGTGCTCACTGACACCTGTCATTGCAGTATTGCTGCCAGGCCATTTTTCATGAACAATCAGGCTCCCAAGTTATGCATGGCAGGGCTCTTAGCTTGTTTTCTGAGTGCTCCTTCACTTTGTATCTACTTGGATGCTCACAGCATTACTTGACATGCCTTGCCTTCTTGCGCATTCCAACCTCATTCTGAAATTACAGCCTCACAATATGTCTTGCCTTTTAGCACAAAGTCAGGCAGCTTGTCATATTTGCCAGCAGCGATCAATCAAGGGAGTGGAAATATTGCTGTACTGCCCCATACCAGGCCAATGTCACATATACAGCATGTTTGAACAACTTACACATCATACATAAGGGCCACGTCCACCCTCTCTATGGCTGATGACTCCAATGCACAAACCTGTGACTGAGGTCAAGCGAACATACAAAGCAACATCTTCTTCCACTGTAGCCAATGAAGCCATATACTGTCTCCTCAGGATGAAGTTCCCAAACCTACACAGGTCTAGGGGTTTCTTGCAGTACAGTACAGTACAGAGAGAGGGCACTGCTGTCCTGTGGACAACTGGAGCACACAAACAGTGGAAGTGATAGATGCTGAAGAGCTGTAGGCCAGGAACATTCTTCTGAAGAAGGAGGTGAGGATGATGATCAGGACAACATCATCTTTGCGATGACAGAGCATAGCGATATCAGGCACAACAAGCCAGACAGGATTTATTTGGCAAAAAACTAAAAGAATTCTGGAAGCTGTAAATCAGGAACAAAAACAAAGATTGCTAAAAGCATTCAGTAGGTCTGGCAGCATCTCTTGCAAGAAAACAGCTTCTAATGTTTCTGGTCCAGCAGAGCCTTCTCCAGAACTGATGATAGCTATGCAATAGTATTTATGCAGAAGATGGGGTTGGGGGAGGGAGAGAGTAAATGATAGGTTGAGATAGAGCCCAAAGAGAGAGAAAAACAGTTGGACGGACAAAGAAGTGGGTAAAGATCAGTCTGGGGGAATGAATAGCTGCTGATGGAGATGATTAGGAACAGGCAATGGGTTGCATGTGGTAGCAGCCTGTGTAGTGGTTCCTGGGAGTTGGGGTAAGGACATGGGAGAGGGTGCCTCAAGCCCTAAAATTGTTGAACTCAATATTAAGTCCAGAAGGCTTAAGGGTTCACAAGCAAATAATGTGGTCAGTTCTTCCAGCTTGCGCAGAGCTTCATTGAGATGTTGGCCAGGGAACAGGGTGGTGTGTTGAAGTGGCAGATAACTGGAAGTTCAGGGTCATGCAAAGTGGTCACCCAGTCTGTGCATCGTTTCCCCAATGTAGAGAAGGCAACATTGTGAGCAGTGAATACAGTATATTAGATTAAGTGAAATGCAGATAAATTGCTGCTTCACTTGGAAGATGTGTTTGGGGCCTTGGATAGTGAGAGGGGAGGAAGTAAAAGGGCAGATGTTAGACCTTCTGTGATGGCAGGGGAAAGTGCCATGGGGCTGTGGGGATGTGTTGGAAGTGGAAGGGGAATGGACCAGGGTGTCCTGGGGGGAACAGTCCTTGCGGTAAGTTGACTAATTTCTCATTGTATTACTCTTAAAACAGAATCATGGTATTGCAATCAGAATTTTAGGAACTGAAATTATATTTTTCAATTTTAGAAAAGCTGACCAACAGCAAAAGTATTGATTTAACCCAAAAGCACACTTAAAAATAATCTCTTCAGCCATGTCCAGACATCTTAGATTAAAGGTGCAGCAAGCCAATTATCTCAAAATTTAAGATGCATTGCAAATTTCAATCAACCCTAGCTTGGTTTTGGAGGTAGCATAGCAAGGTGTAGGTGTCAGGTTTCCCATCGGTGGTGGAGTTCCTAGCATTTCAGAGCCCTCCATAATTCTACTTTACAAAAGTAAAGTAAATTGCAGATATCTCAAATATGAAAACAATGCATTTTAAAGGATTTCAGTAAAGTTTAATAATGCCCAATTCTTTTCACTGAGAATTTAAATCTAGATAATGACAATGTATGAACTGAATCCTTTTATAAGTGGACTCCTTTGTAAATTGGCAGAAGCAATCTGGTTTTCATCTGTTCTTGCCCTGTAATTGTGGTAGTCCACTGATAAGTGGGGGTTTACCCAGATAGCAGCTACATTGATGTAACTACTTTAAAATTTATTTTTAGGAGATTTAAGGGAAAGGTATAAATGAAAACAACACCTTAAACTTTATTTCCAATAAAGGATCTCACCAAAATGTTGATCAGCTTTCATTTCATATCTCTTTTCTTGCCTTAAGTGCCAGAATTTGTTATTGGTTGTAACAGTGGACAACTCTTCCCGCTTTACCCTCTAACTTAATGGAGACATTTAAAATAAATTGATTAATGCCTCAACATAGAGGAATGTCTTGCAAATGGATGTTTTTGTGAATAAATACTCAATTAACAATAATATTTGGAATATATAGCTACTTTAAGACCCAGAAAATCCTCATAAAAGAAACAGATACATTAAATATTGCATTTTTTTAATATACACGTGAATGGAGTAACAGTCAATGGGAGATAAGTAGACAAAAGTGAGGACTGCAGATGCTGAAAATCAGAGTCTAGATTAGAGTGGTGCTGGAAAAGAGCAGCAGGTCAGACAGCATCCGAGGAGCAGGACTGATTCCTGATGAAGGACTTTTGCCTGAAACGTCGATTTTCCTGCTTCTCGGATGCTGCCTGACCTGCTGTGCTTTTCCAGCACCACTCTAATCTAGAATGGGAGATAAGTGTTTGTCTTTAGATAGACTGAAAGGGATGGTCTCCACTGAAATTTGCAAACGTTAAAATTTTATTTGATATGGTCATTCTTTCATATTTCCTCATGTTATTGATAGCTCTAGGTGGAATGGAGTAACCACTACTCAACTTTCCCATGACAAGGACTTCCACCTGGAATATGAAACTAAAGTAAAAAAAATACTGCCATCAAAAAAAACTGCAATTCAATACCTGGACTTTACACTGTGCCTGGTAACTTGAAAAGGCCTTGTATGTAGAGCACAAAGATGTACTGTTCCAATTTTACTTGTGGCAATAGCCTTTTTTACTTTCAGCAAAACTCCATAATTTCATCTCCATTTCCTGTTATTCTGAGCATGTACAAATTTATAGGCCAACAACAGAAGTGTTCAATTGGGTTCAATCTGGGAAATAGTCCTCTTTATCTCAAAAATTAACTGAAGTCAGTCTTAAAAGATAAACAAAGGACACCCAGGTATATCCAAGAAGTGAAGTTAAATAAACCCTGGAATTACCACAGAATTTCATACCATAACTTTGCTGGAAGATTAGTAGGAACTCCAGAGAAACAGCAGAAGCAATCATCGATGCAGTTTTGACAGGGCGTTTTGTCAATCTCTCAGGTCACAGAAGGAAATTCAATCCCAAAATGCCTGAAACTGCATCTTAAATGACTAATTTGTTCAATTAAAGCCATCATTTTATATTAAAGCTTTCCTGCCTCAAGTTTGTAGGCAATCTGAAACAGGAGAAAGTTACACTGGAATGTCAGAACCAATTTCTTGTCCTACACTCCATAATGTCTGATGAATATTCAATCAAGAGAGTTAATTATTTATGAATGTTTAATGCTAGTTTAGGAACATTAACATTATGGATCAATGTAAAATTACATTGGTTAGTGCCATGCTTGTAAGGGTCATCAAAATTAAGGGACAGGCAAGTTGATTAATAGATTTACTCAGTCAAGCAGATTATTTTCACTTTGGTACAATACAAACACATCTGTTGTTACTAAACTCATGTTGATTTAATCCAAACTGACAGCCTCATTGAAGAACTTGAAGTTTGTGTAGTCTAAAATTCTGCTTACACATGCAGGAAAAGACTATTTAACTTTGATTATTTTGATCTGCAATTGAGCAATTTCATTTCAAATTCTATTTAATTGTATTTGAGTGCATAGGCTGGAGATGGATGTGGGGTGGCTGGTGGATGAGAGGCAGGGTTAGAAGCATGAACAAATAGCAATGTGACATTGCACACATTAGGTGAATAATGAAGACTTCAGGCATCCCATGGCTCTATCTGAGGGTAACATGGGGTTTCTACTTTAGATTGTTGTATTGTTCATTTGACACATTAAACATTAGAATTCAATAATACAGTTTGATGTGTTATCCACCCCAGGCAAAGCTTACTCCTCCCTGGTGTGGCAAGTTAATGGTAATGATGGTGGCAAAATAGGATGAGAATCAAAGAAAAATCACTGGAAGGTGGCAAATGTGACCCCTACCCCACCCCCTGTAGGAAGGAAGGAAGAGGAGGAATTGAAAACTGTGAGCTCAATGTCAACAGTACGGAAAACTTTAGAATCTATAATAAATAATATGATAGCTAAACATGTGGAAAAGAATAGCAAAACGGGGCAGTCGTCATTGATTTACGGAAAGGAAATCATGTTTGCCAAAATTGTTGGAGTTATTTGAGGATGTTACTTGAAAGATAGACAGAGGAAAACAAGTGGATGTGATGTATTTGGATTTTCGGAAGTCTTTGATGAAGTATAATACAAAAGATTAGTAAATAATTTGGAGCATATGGGTTTGGTGGGAATATACTAGTATGGATTGAGAATTGATTAATATACAAAGCAGAGTGTAGAACTAAACAGGTCATTCCCAGGATAACATGCTGCTACTAGTGGGGTACCATAGGGGTCAATGCTAGGTCTACAACTCTTCCCAATTTATGTAAATGATTTAGATGTGCAAACTAATTGCAATATTTCTAAATTTGATGATAATAAAACTGGGTGGGATTGCAAGTTGCAAAAAGGATAAAAGAAGACCTCAAGAGGATTTGGATGGTCTCAATGAACAAACTAGAACATTGCAGATGAAATGCATAAGTAAATATGAAATTATTCACTTTAGTAGAAAAAAACAGAAAGGAAGCATATTTCTTAAGTGATAAGAAGCTAAGGAATATGGATATCTGAAAGGATCTGGGTATCTTTGTCCATGAGTCACTGAAAAGTGATTCACACATGCAGCAAGTAATGTAAAAGACCATAGTAGGTTGCCCATTGTTTCAATGATATTTGAGTACAGAAATAAACATCTCTTGCTGCAGTTGGAGACAGCCTCACTGGGAGTGCAGTTGGAACATTGTGTGTATCTTTGGTCTCCTTATCTGTCACCCCTGCATTTGGGTGTATGCTGATGACATTCTGCCTCCCTGACAGGGAAGGCCCCTGTCAAAGCCCCTCTCACATTGCCATTGATGCTGAGCACCTATGGCTAAAGCAATGGAGTACAAGGCCAAGTGCGTATTAAGCAGACCCCGAGTGCTCTGGAAGTTTTGTATATCCACAGCAATCACTGATCTGTCCACAGAGCCAGCTAGGTCCATGTATGATAAAAACAGCACTGGACTGAGAAGTTGATGTTCTCTCCTATTCTTTGATCCAGTTTAACAACGGCATTTGCAAACCCATTTGATGTTCCTGTATCTGTCTCTACAGTTTGACAAAGTCACTAATAGTCAATAGTTGGGGTTCACCTTCTGTCTGAGACTAAATAGGAGCCTGATCTCTGGCTATTCTTTCAGTGGCAGAGACAGAAAATCATTTATTATTGAACAACAAGAAAACTTGAGCGTTCCAACATACTGGACAATTTTAAAAAGGACTGTATGAAATTAAACATCTATCAGACCCAATACAATCCTTGAGCTTGTGCTTTTCTGCAAGTTTCATGATATCGGGCTCCAAATTAGGTTAGGCTTTGATATTTCATTGGTTCTGTTACCAGGCTCCCCTTCTCACAGTTTTCAGTCTGTGGTCCCTTTCAAATGTGCCAGGCCCCTAAGGGGGCTTTATGGCCCCCATTGAGAATCACTGGTGTAGATGCAACAGCGAGGGTGTTTACCAGATTGTGCCCCTGCCCCTAACCTAGATAGAATACCCAGTAAGGGGTAAGTCCCTGAGCTGCTGGAGGGGTCCTTGCTGGATTCCTCCCTTGAAGCAATGGTGAAGCCGATGGTCTCCAGCATTGGCCACTTCCTTGCAGGATACTGCCTGCATAAAGGAAGAGAGGAAATTAGTCATAAGATAGCTATTCCCGACTCAGGCGACTGACTGTGTGGAGTTTGCACGTTCTCCCCGTGTCTGCGTGGGTTTCCTCCGGGTGCTCCGGTTTCCTCCCACAGTCACAAAGATGTGCAGGTTAGGTGAATTGGCCATACTAAATTGCCTGTAGTGTTAGGTAATAAGGGGTATTGCCTAGGTAATAAGGGGTAAATGTCGGGGTATGGGTGGGTTTCGCTTCGGCGGGTCAGTGTGGACTTGTTGGGCCGAAGGGCCTGTTTCCACACTGTAATCTAATCTAATCTAATCTAAGAGTTTGCGATTAGATTTGAATGAGTTTGCACTGGAGGTAATGGGGAATGCCATATTACAATGAAGCTGACTGGATTAGTTGCCCGGTGGTATTTATCCATCCCATTGTGAGCAATGTCCAGTATTTTCTTATCTGATGTCCATGGCCCCCTTTCCCCATTAGAGTAGTTAGTGCTGATACTGTGATGTGACGAAATAGCAGAAGATAAGAACGGTTTGTAGTTTGGAATGATGAGGTGGATAAGAGCTCTTGTGTGGACACGATACTTGCAATATTGGGAATGGTAGTTCATGAGGCTTAAGGAGATGCACGTGCACTGGCTGATTTAAAGTGAGTGGTGACCCTGTGAATGTTTTATTTTTAATTCACTGTAGGTGTCACTGGCTAAGTCAGCATTTATTGCCCATCCCAATTTGCCCAAAGTACAAATAAGAGTCAACGTCGTTGCTGTGGATCTGGAGTTACATGTAATCAGGACCAGGTAATGATGGCAGTTACCTTCCCTAAACAACATTCATGAACCAGGTAGGCTTTTCTGACAATCACCAATGATTGCCTGGTGAGCATTAAACTCCTAATTCTAGATTTTTAAAAAATTGAATTCAAATTCATTATCCGCTATGCTGGGATCCAAACTCGGGTTCCCTGAACACTATCTGAGTTTCTACATTAATAAGCTACTGATAATAACCCTAATCCAATGTCTCGCCAAGTGAGGTAGCACTTACATTAATGGAGTTCAAGAGATTGATCTGCTTTCTACAGTTTCCTGCAATTATCTAACCCTATGGGTTTCCTTTCTCACATGGGATGTAGCACCCACTCCTGATGCTACTTGGGTCCAGGCTGGCTTGGTCTGTTGGTGTGGTCTACTTTGATGGTCACTGTGCCTTCCTCTACACCAACCCATCCACCAGCATATCCAGATCCCTGTCTCAGGGAACAAGCTTGCCTTTCCTCTGTGACACAGCAACACAGTTTGAAAGGTAGTTCTTGGCTTGCAGTGTCTGAAGTAGTGTGCAGCTGCACTTTAACTATGGCAGTAGAGGCTGGGAGACCTTAGCAGTGGCCAATACTTCTGCCTGTCTGTCCATGCAATTCCTGAGATGTGGCTTGGTTGCATAATTAACGAGATAAAAAGCAGACAATTGTGTGAGAAATGCAATATAACTCACTTGCCCCCATACTTTGACTTCACATGAGAAATTGCAGTTTCCTATATTATGGTACTACATTTTAATGTGCATTTTTTCCAAGACTGATTCACGAATTTGTATTTTCTTCAGTTTCATGCTACCTTTTCAATTAGTTCATCGAATTAGTAAGACAGAACTCTCTCTAATGTGAATATTTGGGTTAGTACTAACATTATGAGTACATATTAAATTTTAGGCATATGGATTCATGCATGATTTTTCAAAATCAAAAGAATAACCACGAGATCATAATTTCTGCCATTGATGGATAAGGCTCCACTCTGGCATCTTGCACTCAGTTATCATTTAGGGTCTGTATATTTTGAAAGTTCTGAGCACCATAACCTTTATTGCAAGTCACCCTAATTACCCTGAAAATGGTATAGCTTTCATATGGAAAAGACTCCCCAGCATTCTCTATAATTAAATAACTAAAATGTTCACAGTCCTAAGAAGCTGGCAATGTTCAGAGGAGAAGAACTCTGCGCTTGTTTCAATTTATTCTTTAGTTTGTAAAATGTAAATCAGCTGATGTGAAGGTGGACTTTGAAGCAAAGAGAAGCAGAATACTGTACTTCTCTAAAATTAATGTTAGTCACTTCAATAATTGCTGATTGGTAAAATGGAGCCAGACCTGTTTCAAAAGGTTGAGTTGATTAATTTTGACGTCATCTGGAATGACAGCAATAAATTGAATTTTACTGAAGATCACTGTTCTGCCCAGTCATGCATTTTGAGTAGAATAATAACAACTTATGTTTATAAGACACCTTGTAATGATGTAATTGTAGTGATAACGCAATGATACATGCCAAGATATTTCACAGGAGAATTAGAGTAAAAATGATACCAAACTAGATACAAAGTTATTGGCCCAGAAGTTCTAATAACCATCAGAAGTGATCAGTCCAAAAGTAATCAGTTAAAAACTATTGATAGAATGTGAGGTCCGCAGATGCTGGAGATCAGCGTTGAGAGTGTGTCACTGGAAGAGCACAGCAGGTCAGGCAGCATCCGAGGAGCTGGAAAATTGACGTTTCAGGCAGGAGCCCTTCATCAGAAATTAAAAACTATTACCCTCCGACGTGTTTTATGTCTAGCCTTCAGGGTGTGGTCAATCCTGTATGCCTCTATCACAGTATGCTGTGGAGAGGCATAGTGCTTCAGGGGCTCAGCGGTTAGCAATGCTGCCTGATAGCATTAGGGACCTGGATTCAATTCCACCTTCAGGCAACTGTCTATGTAGAGTTTACACATTCTCCTCATATTTGTGTGGGTTCCTTTGGACTGCTAGAGAAAACTGGAGCATCCAAAGATGTGCAGGTTAAGTGGAGTTGCCATGATAAATTGAACGTAGCATCCAGTAGATGTGCAGGCTATGTACATGAGCTATGGGAAATGCAGGGTTACAGGGGGGTTTGACTCTAAGTGGGATGCTCTTTGGAGGGTCAGTGTGGACTTGATGGGCTGAATGGCCTGCTTCCACACTGTAAGGATGCTTTGATTCTATGCTGTCTAAGTAACAGCTGGGTAAAGTGGCCAGTAGGATGAGCGCTAAGGGCCGCTTAGAGAGAGTTGGGAAATGTTTGGGCACTTCTGGTTGGGGAATTGGGGTGTCATACATGCGAAGGAGTTGGCTGTGAGTCAAATCAGTTCAGTGGGTTTATTGTCCACTGGGGATGTTAATACTTAATCAGGAATTAGAAAAGGTTTAAATCCTCTAACTTTACTTAGGTGACTAGTAAAGTAAGGCAGCCCCTGAAGTATCTGATTCTATCTCAGAGCTGAGAGATTTAGCAGAGTTCAAGATGCTGATTAATTACCCACTGGAAGCTTCAACTTTGGGGACAATAGCCTCAGTTAGCTGAGAACTTCTCCATATCCTGATGCACACATTAACTCCAGCCTCCCAGACTGCCTTGATCCACTACAATTTATCTACTATTGCAATAGATCCAATAGACGTCATGTCCTTGGCCCGACACTCATCTCTGGAACATCTGAATAACAAGAACACCTACATTAGACTCCTATTTATTGACTTTAGCTCTGCCTTCAACACCATAATTCCAACCAAACTAATCTCCAACACCACAATGAATTACAAAGAGTCATGAATGCAGCCCAGTCCATCATGAAAACCAGCCTTCCTTCCATTGGCTCCAGCTACCCTTCCCACTGCCTTGGGAAAGCCACCAACATAATCAAGGACCCCTCCCATCCCACTAATACTCTCTTCCACCCTCTTCTTCCCGGCTGTTATCAGACTCATATATTAAAGTTGATCTTTCACTGCACCTCCTCTGTAGCTGTAACACTATATTCTGCATTCTGTTCAATTACCCTGATGTACTAAAGTAAGATATGATTTGTCTGGTTAGCATGCCAAACAATACTTTTCACTATATCTCAGTGCACGTGGTAATAATTAAATGCACAACTTCTGTTTATGTTGTTATAACAATCTCCCTATTAGAAGATCTGGGCCAATAGGTTAGATATCCAAACACTTGGTCAAAAAAATAGATTTTAAGGAAGATTAAAGGAGGGAAGTGAATGGCAGTGAGTTGTAAGATGTGCACTCCAGAGTTTAGAGCTAGATCACTAAGAACTAGCCCACTAATGAAGCAATTACAATTGAAAGTGCACAACAGGTTAGAATTAAAGGAGATACCTGGGCTCAGATTCTCCACTGTTAGTCAGATGGAAGGTGCATGAGGGGACCCTGCAGAATCTCTTTTTTGTAGCCCTCTCCAAAGGAAATGTCTGGGAAGTTGAATTTCTGCTAGAATCCCCCTGTGCTTGGAACCCTCCAAAACTCTCCATTTAAGTCAGAGAATTCAGAGGGTTTTGTTTAAATTAAGTAAATAGTTACTCAGAAAAAGTTAGACTCTTAAATACATAGTCTAGCTCCTGAGTAACTATTCAACTGACTACACACTTATTTAAAATACTCACCAACTCCACACTCTCGGTTTTCCACCCATGGCACCCAGCACAGCTGTGACCCTGGCCCTGCCGTGGACCAGACATCTCTTTCTTTCACTCTGGACCCACTCACTCCTTTCCCCACTGCTGGAACCACTGGACTGGACAACACCACCCCCACCTCCAATCAAGGCCCACTGGCCCATTCACCACACCAGGACTCAAACTCCTTTCCCCACCTCTGGACATAACCCCACCTTCTACCAGTCAGATCAGAGCACTCTTCATCCTCTGGATTTGGACTCCTACTTCTTCAGCTCCACATATATTCTCCTGGCATTCAAACCCCTTTTTCTACTATTGAACCAGACACCTTTCACCCCATAACAGATGACTAATCCTTATCCTGCCTCAGACCCATAAACCCCCTCCCCCTGCTGTTAAACCAGGCTCCCTCTCCCTGCTTTCAGATTTAGACACCTTCCCCCTTCCACCAGACAAAACACCTCCATCACTCACCCAACTCAGTTTCTTCCATCCAACCCAACCTGCTTTGAACACTGCAACACTTATCTTGCATCATGCCTCCTACCCACTTACCAACCTGGAACCCTATCCCTGGTACCCTAACACCCATTCACTTGGCATTGCACCCTACCCAGTAGGCAGGCTACTTACCTGGTACCCTACCCACTCCTACCATCAGGCACCCTAAATTCATACTTCGCCAGCTGCTAGCATAAGTAAGTTGAGTGGCTTTCTATAATTCTAGACCTTCATATTTCAGAACATTTCAGCAGTTGGACTGCTGTGCAAAGGGTGTGTGGTTTGCCTTCCCCCCACGAGTAGAAGTGCGACTCCATATTCCTGAAGAAGCTTCAACTGTAATCTCCTGTCAGAAATGTGTAAGTTCTGTCCTTTCTGAAAAAAAGTGATTTCTGTGTGAGATCACTACTGCTTGGAAAAGTCCAACCCATGATATTTATGGGGATGGAGGAGATTATGTGGATGGGGAGGGATCTGTAAACAAGAATGAGAACTTTAAAATTAAGAAATTGCTTGACAGGGAGCCAATATCTGTCAGCAGAGCTTTTGGATGACCTAACATTTATGATGGGCAAAAGGTGGAAAACCAGCCGAAAGTGAATTGGAAGAGTCAGGTCTGGAGGTAATGCAGGCAGAAATGAGGACTTTAGCAGCAGATGAGCTGAGACAGGGGTGAAATTGGGCAATGTTATAAAAGTGAAAATAGGCAATCTTAGTGATAGAACAAACATGAAGGCAGAAGCTCATTTTGGGATCAAATGTGGCACCAAAATGGGGAGCAGACAGACTTAGTATCAGACTGTTGCCAGGACGGTGGAGGGAGATCACTAGCTGGAGAACAGTGTTTGAAGTTGAGACCAATGGCTTCAGTCTTCCTAATATTTAATTGGAGGACATTCCTGCTCATTCAGCACTAAATATTGGTTAGGTGTCTGATGATCTAGCACTCTGAATCAGACGAAAGAAATAGTGGTGAGGTCAAGTTGCTTGCTGTCAGAGTTTGTATGGAAATTTGTGTGTTTTTGGATGATTGCATGGAGCAATAGGAAGGGGCCAATGATCAGGGGACAGTGGTGTTGGTGCAGGAACAGGAACATACATAGAGTCATAGAGATGTACAACATGGAAACAGATCCCTCAGTCCAACTTGTCCATGTTGACCAGATATTCTAAATTAATCTAGTCCCATTTGCCAGTAATTGGCCCAAACCCTTCTAAACCTTTCCTATTCATATACCCAACCAGATGCCTTTTAAATGTTGTAACTGTACCAGCCTCCACCACTTCCTCTGGCAGCTCATTCCATACACGCACCATTCTCTCTGTGAAAAGGTTGTCCCTTAGGTCCCTTTTAAATCTTTCCCCTTTCACCCTAAACCTAGCCCTCTAGTTCTGGACTCCCCCACCCCAGGGCAAAGCTCTTGTCTACTTACCCAATCCATGCCCTTCATGATTTTATAAACCTCTAAGGTCACCCCTCTGACATTCCAGCCTATTTAACCTCTCCCTGTAGCTCAAATTCTCCAACCCAGGCAACATCCTTGTAAATCTTTTCTGAACCCTTTCGAGCTTCACAACATCCTTCCAATAGGAGGAAGACCAGAATTGCATACAATTTTCCAAAAGTGGCCTAACCAATGTCCCGTTCAGCTGCAATATGACCTTCCAACTCCTGTACTCAATATTCTGTCCAATAAAAGAAAGCATACCAAATGCCTTCTTCACTATCCTATCTACCTATGACTCCACTTTGAACGAACTATGAATCTGCACTCCAAGGTCTCTTTGTTCAGCAACACCCCCCATTAAGTGTATAGGTCCTGTCGTGATTTGCCTTTCCAGAATGCTGCACCTCACATTATCTGAATTAAACTCCATCTGCCACTTCTCAGCCCATTGGCCCATCTGATCAAGATTCTGTTGTACTCTGAGGTAACCTTCTTTGCTGTCCACTACACCTGCAATTTTGATGTCATCTGCAAACTTACTAACTATACCTGTTATGTTCACATCCAAATTATTTATATAAATAATGAAAAGCAGTGGACCCAGCACCGATCCCTAGGCAGTCAATGATTTGAGATTTATTCCTCCTCTATACCAGGGCAGTTATTTAAACCAGTACCAGAGAGCTACAAGTATTTTAAATTTATAGTGTAACTAGTTAAAGTCCATAATATATCTACAAATTCACTAACGTCCTTTAGGGAAGGAATCTGCTGTGCTTGCCCAATCTGTCCTACATGTGACTCCAGACCCATAGCAATGTGATTGACTCTTAACTGCCCTCTGGGTAATTAGAGATGGGCAATAAATGCTGGCCTAGTCAGTGACACCCTCATTCTGTGAATGAATATTTTAAAAAATCATTGAGTGCTATCCTAAACAGGAAACCCAATTAAATAAAACAAAACAACAGAACAGAACAAGTGATATATTGCAGTGGTTGGGTGGATGAATATCTGTGAGAGCCATATCCTAAACAAACTGTTCAGAGATGTTATTCCAGACTGCAGGAGTGGGTGAGCCTGTAATCAAGCCTCCTGGCTCAGACATCTGGACACTACCACTATGCCACAAAAACCCTCATGACCCATGGGGATCACATCTGCAATAAGTGCCTGCTGCTTGAGTAGCGTCAACTCCAAAGCGATGGGCTTGAGGCTGAGATTTGAACATTCAACATTCCACAGAGGGGGATATTACCTGGACACTTGCTCCAGGAAGCAGTCACATCCCGTCAGCAAGGTACATCAGATTCGGTCCAGAATCAAGGTGGAAGATGAGACTGTAAAAGAGGCAGATCAGGTGACCCAGAAGGCGCACCAGAGGAGCCTCAGCTTTTACAATTCATAGAATCCTACAATGGGGAAGCAGGCCATTTGGCCCATCAAGTCCACACCAACCCTCTGAAGAGCATCCCATCCAGACCCACACCATCCATGCAACTTTACATTTTCCAAAGCCAATCCACCTAACCTACACACCTTGGTTATTATGGGCAATTTAGCCTGGCCAATCCACCTAACTTGCACATCTTTGGACTGTGGGAGGAAATCGGA
The DNA here is from genome assembly GCF_004010195.1 of Chiloscyllium plagiosum. Taxonomy (NCBI): domain Eukaryota; kingdom Metazoa; phylum Chordata; class Chondrichthyes; order Orectolobiformes; family Hemiscylliidae; genus Chiloscyllium; species Chiloscyllium plagiosum. The sequence continues at coordinate 70,126,258 of NC_057715.1, forward strand.
GCACCCAGAGGAAACCAACGCAGACATAGAGAGAACGTGCAAACTCCACACAGACAGTCACCCAAGGGTGGAACTGAACCTGGGCTCCTGGCACTGTGAGGAAGCAGTGCTAACCACTGAGCCACTGTGCTGCCCGTTTTTATCCCCCTCCATCCCCTCCCCCACTGTTCTTCTGTTTCACAGATTCTGGGTTCTTGCAGGTTTTGTGGTTAAGCAGCAAATGCCAGGAATTGTCAAGTTGTCAAGGGAACGATTAAACTCATTGAAACTATCAAGGCATTTTAATTTCCAAGCCTTTAAAGATTTAGAATAAAAATACTTTACAGTTTCAAAAATTATCAATACTTGATTTTGCTGTCTGTTGACGTATGCCTGAAGGCTATTATTATAAACTGTGTATTATGTGACTGATTTTGCAATCTATCTTTATTATAGTGAGATGTCAATCAGTGTTTGATTGACAGTTCTAACTGGTTATAAAGAACTTGCTAGATAGTATCAATACAAATACCTTAAATTCCTTCTTAAAAAATCCTTAATAAATTAAATGCAATGAGTTGGGTACTTATTAGTGACCAAATTCCTAGTCTCTGACCTGGCTCATGTAATCATGGTATTTATATCCGAATCGAGCACAGTTTTGCGGTTAGGAATGCATACATTTATATATGATAAGAATTGGAACATGGACAGGTTTTACATCAGTGTTTACTGTGGAGAAGGGCATGGAAGATATAGAACGAGGGAAAAAAAATGGTGACATCTTGAAAAATGTCCATATGACACAGGAGGTGGTGCTAGATGTCTTAAAACTTATAAAAGTGGATAAATCCTCAGGACCTGATCAGATGTACCCTAGAACTGTGAGGGAAGCTAGGGAAGTGATTGCTGGGCCTCTTGCTGAGATATTTGTATTATCGATAGTCACAGGCGAGGTGCCAGAAGACGGGAGGTTGGCTAACGTGTGCCACTATTTAAGAAAGGTGGTAAGGAGAAGCCGGGGAATAATAGACCAGTGAGCCTGACGTCAGTGGTGGGCAAGTTGTTGGAGGGAATCCTGAGGGACAGGGTTTACATGCATTTAGAATGGCAAGGACTGATTAGGGATAGTCAACATGGCTTTATGGATGGGAAATCATGTCTCACAAACTTGATTTGAGTTTTTTGAAGAAGTAACAAAGAGGATTGATGAGGGCAGAGTGGTGAATGAGATCTATATGGACTTTCGCATTGCGTTCAATGCAGTTCCTCATGGTAGACTGGTTAGCAAGGTTAGATCACATGGATTGCAGGGAGAACTAGCCATTTGGATACAGAACTGGCTCAAAGGTAGAAGATGGAGGGTGGTAGTGGAGGGTTGCTTTTCAGACAGGAGGCCTGTGAACAGAGGTGTGCCACTAGGATTGGTACTGGATCCACTGCTTTTCATCATTTATATAAATAATTTGGATGTGAACATAGGAAGTGTAGCTAGTAAGTTTGCAGATGACACCAACATTGGAGGTGTAGTGGACATTGAAGAAACTTACCTCAGAGTACAACAGGCCAAAGATCAGATGGGCCAATGGGCTGGGGAGTGGCAGATGGAGTTTAATTTAGATAAATGGGAGGTGCTGCATTTTGGAAAGATAATCTTAGCAGGACTTATACTCTTAATGGTTAGGTCCTAGGGAGTGTTGCTGAACAAAGAGACCTTGGAGTGCAGGTTCATAGTTTCTTTGAAAGTGGAGTGGCAGGTAGATTGGATAATGAAGGAGGCTTTTGGTATGCTTTCCTTTATTGGACAGAGCATTGAGTATAGGTGTTGGGAGGTCATGTTGCGGCTGTACAGTACATTGGTTAGGCCACTTTTGGAATATTGAGTGCAATTTTGCTTTCCCTGACATTGGAAGGAAGTGAAACTTGAAAGGGTTCAGAAAAGATACAAGGATGTTGCTTGGATTGGAGGATTTGAGCTACAGAGGAGAGGCTAAATAGGCTGAGTTGTTTTCCCTGGAATGTCAGAAGCTGAGGGGTGACCTTATAGAGGCTTACAAAATCATGAGAGGCATGGATAGGGTAGATACACAAGATCTTTTCCCTGCGGTGGGGGTGTCCAGAGGAGAACACAATTTAGGGTGAGAGGGGTAAGATTTAAAAGGGACCTAAAGGGCAATTCTTTCACACAAAGAATGTACATGTATGGAATGGGCTGCCAGAGGAAGTGGTGGAGGCTAGTACAATTGCAACATTTGAAAGGGATGGGTATATGAATAGGAAGGGTTTAGAGGGATATGGGTCAAGTGCTGGCAAATTGGACTGGATTAAGTTGGGATATCTGGCTGGCATGGACTAATTGTACAGAACTGTCTGTTTCCATGCTGTACATCTTTTTGACTCTATTTGAGCTTTTCATATGACTTGTGGAGCAGTGAAGCTTGATTTCCAATGCACTCCTCCCATCAGAGTCTTAATACTGGTCCCACTGGTAACCTGCAGGATGTCGATAGCTAAAGTTTCACTCATTGAATGGCAATAGGCATTGCTGGTTATAGTCTTTGCCTGGCACAAATGTTTCATCAGTCCATGCCTGACTGACCTCTAACACCTACAACTATGTCCGTTTGTGTTACGAATGACTTCAACCAGCAGAGTTTTTCCCAATTCCCATTGACTCCAGTTTTGTTAAGATTATCCGATGCCATTCTTGGTCAAATACTGCCTTGATGCCAATGGTAGTCATTTGCATGCCAGCCTTATTGATTTCTCTCAAGGACATGGACCAAATCCACTTCACAAAACACTGGCCAAGCACAAGGTTGGAGATGCGGTACTAGAATGAGGTTCATCAGCCACAGAACGTAGGACCAGTGACATGGAATTGTCTGGGTGGATAATCATACCCAGTTAGTGAGTACAGTAGTTTACCGTACCCACAGGGGGATATGTTCCACCACCCACTGCGGAAGCCTGAAACCTCGGATAGGAGCGAACTCATTCATTTCAATAGGTAATTTACTTTCCAGTCAGACTCCTTGTCCCTGGCTCCGGAAGGTTCCCTATAATGTGTTCTGGCCACAGTAATCCACAGGTAACTGAAACCATGGAAAACGATTCCATGGATAAAGGGGCCACCCTGTAATTGATGGTGAGATAGGGACACTACCACTGTGAGACCTTTATGAACCAACAGATGAGACTATAAAAGAAGAAAAGGAGTACAAGAGAAAACTAATAAAATCGTGTATGGGACACATTAAAAATAAGACAGTTTTTAAAAAAAAAATTCTCCCCTCAACTGTTAGCTATTCTTCAGAATTCTCTTAGCTAGAGATCAGCAGTTGGATCACGGAGTATACTCAAAGCTGAGTTAGACAGATTTCAACTAACAAGATTGGATCAAAATCCTGGAATTCCCCTCCGAACAATTCTGTGGGTGTCCTTACATCCCAACGATTGCAGCACTGCCATATTCTCCAAGGCTGAAGTTAATGAATGCTGGCCTAACTAGTAACACTTACATTCCATATGCAAATAAATGGAAGAGAATCAAGGGACATTGGGGGATAGGTAAGAAAATGGAGTTAAGGACACAATCATTTCAGTCATGATCTTATTGAATAGCAAAGCAGCTGTATGGCCCTGATCTTATTACTTGGAATTTTTATGATCATATCAAAGGTTTGGCAGGGTAAGTGATGGAAACTGTAGCACGATGGGAAGGATTTAGTTGGATTTCCAAAGGCTACAGTATCAATGCACAATAAAGTTGGTTTGTTGTCTGCAACATGTCAAAGAAGTCTTTCTGCAGTTTAGGAGGATGCAGACAACATATTTTATCTGGATAGTGAACTGGTTAGCATTGTAGAAGTAAGCTTGATACTAATCATATTGCTACCAGCTTTGTTGCTGAACAGCTGTACATATTGAAGTATGATTTAGGTAAGATGCATGGAAGAAGTCTGGTGATGATAAAGAAAGAAATTTCAGGTACTCTGACATGAACCTGTTGGAGATCATGGATTACTGGAGTGATGCCTGGAGAGCAGAATGGCCGATGTCCCTCCTATTGTGGGTAAAGTTTGAGAAAATCTTTTTGAAGATAGATTGAGCACCCACAAAGAAAGAGTGTAATTAAAAAAAACAATATTGAGCTAAAATGGTAAGGTTTCATTATTATGATCACAGTAGAATGCTATATACGACTTTGTTATATATTCAAGAAAATATTTCCTATTAGAATAGGAACAAGTTGCACTTTAAGAAACATTTAAAAATTCAGATCTTATTTCTGTATCAAAACATACTTATATACAAAGTGATTTGGTCTATCAACTCTATCAGTTTTTTTTTCATGGAACTACTAGTCTAATCCCATTCATTGCTTTACATGTCCTTTAGTTTTCATCTTGAAGCAACTATCTAGTTGCCTTTTAAAGAACCATATGAAGTCAATTCTCAGAATACTTTATGGCAAAGAATTTGATATTTTAACCATACTTTGGTGGTACTAAACATATCTAATCGGACATTTTTATGTTCATTTCAAATTTGCAGCCTTTTATTACAGAGCTGCAGACCAGTGGAAATAGTCAATTATGGTTGTTCCAAAATTATGATAGCAATTATCAGGTCATCACTCCCATACAATGTTTGGAAACATCCTCATTGTTGTACATTTTAAAATTGTCTGTTACTCATCTATTCTTCGCCTAATGGAATGCCTAACATTGTAAACAATATTCCAATTGTGGCTTAAAATTCTGTTCCTTGACCTAAAACACTAAAAATGTTGTCCTCCATATTATGATCTTACCTACTTAATTATCAAGTCCACATCAAGGTTCCCTGATTCTCTGTCTTTACCATTTAAGGTGTATTTCTATTCCTGGCCAACAAATGTATTATTTATTTTTTTTACAACTTTAAGTAGCATCTGCTACCCCAGTGAATCAGAAATAGCTGTGCACCCTCGACACCAACTTGTCAATCAGTGGGTTACTTGTCAGATCAGAGGAGTGAGAATCCCCACCCCCCAACTCTAGCTAATACTCCCAATAAATAGATAGATACCTAGCTCCATTAAAAAGGTTCCTGTTGGATAATAAAGCAGTGAAAGAAATCAGTTCTCATATGCTGTTGGGCATAAAAGAGAAGACACCAAAAGTTTATCTCCTACGTATATATCAGTTCTTCTAGTTATGCATACAGGCTGCAGCAAGTTAAAAAAAATTGACAGTGAGAAGCAATTGGGAAATCATGAAGTCATAAACTCATAAAAGTACAAGGTTTTTCTCCATGTAAAAGTAATACTGACACAGAGCCCTGTGGAGCTTCCCTCACATCTTCACTGGCCAAGAAGCTTTTTTGACTTGATTATAGACCATGTGCCCATATCTTGTAGGTTAGAATTGGTTAAGAACCCCAAGTGAAATGTGATAGATATCAACTGCCTCACATAGATCATATTAGTAAGGCCATGTTCGGTCTGATATTTTATATTTTCTGCCCTCCCAATCATCTCTCGATCCATGGTGCCATATGCCTCTTGATTTATTTCTCGTTCTTACAATTAGTCTATTATATATTGTTTTATCAAATGAACAAGTAGTAAGTAAATTGTGGTTGTATTTGGAAGAGTTTTCAAGATGCATATAAAAACAACATATATTGTAAATTATAACAGCAAACCACTGAAAAATCTACACAATTCATTCTTGCTAGTAGTCAGTTTCAAATATTTCTCATAAAACAAAATGAAAAAGTATTATTTTTTAAAATATTCAGGATGCCTCAGAATTTAAGATACATTTCTATTCATTTTATATACTTCAATGAAAAATGCCACACCAGCCCCTTCCCCAAAGGTGGTTATGATACCATAGCATCCTCTAGTGCCAAATTTGTGCATAACCTTAAGAATGATTGAAAAGACCATTGTAACTCTAAACATTGCACAATTAGAATAAGAAACAGAAATGGTCTGGCTACATCACTGCACCAATTCGAAATATTGTTTTCTCACTGCATCATGCCGAAACATCAATTTACTCTTTCTGTATAAAAGACACCATACCTGCTGATCATTTTCAGCATTTCTATTTTTATTTCAGTTTTGCAGCATCCTCAGTCATTTATGCTTTCATCAAATAATTTTATTTTTCCAATTCAATAAAACTGAGGACAGTTACTTTAGAAACACCTGTACTGCACCAAGGGTGGCAGTCACACTTTGCAAAACACAAACATTAACATTTCTTCAACTCTGAGCCATGTTATTATTACAATGGGGGAATAGGGATTCAGGAAGTGGTTAATGTGGAGAGGCAAGGTATCTATCAGCATTACAATTGCTTTCAACTCTTGAATAGCACACAATCTAATTCATGAAACCTGCTATAGAGGTAGTGATAAACAATCTTGGAGGAAGACACTTACAACTTTGTGCCCGTCAGGCAGGGAGGAAAGGGTCGTGTGAGGGAGCCGTGGTTTAATAAGGAATTGGAATCCCTTGTTAAATGGAAGAGGGCGGCCTATGTAAAGATGAGGCGTGAAGGTTCAATTGGGGAGATTGAGAGTTATAAGGTAGCCAGGAAGGACCTGAAGAGAGAGCAAAAGCAGCAAGGAGGGGACATGAAAGGCCCTTAGTTGGTTAGATTAGGGAAAACCCTAAGGCTTTCTATAGGTATGACAGGAATAAAAGAATGACTAGAGTAGGAATAGGTCCAGTCAAGGATAGTAGTGGGAAGTTGCATGTGGAGGCTGAAGAGATTGGGGAGACACTGAATGAATACCTTTCGTCAGTATTCACTCAGGAACAGGACATTGTGGTCAATGTGAATACTGAGTCACAATTAAGTAGAATGAATGGCTTTGAGGTATGTAGGGAAGAGGTGTTGGAAATTCTGGAAAGGGTGAAAATAGATAAGTCCCCTGGGCCTGATGGCATTTATCCTAGGATTCTCTGGGAAGCAAGGGAGGAGATTGCAGAGCCATTGGCCTTGATTTTTATGTCCTCGTTGTCACAAATGTTGTTCTCTCGTTTTAGAAGGGGAGTCGGGTCAACCCTAGAAATTATAGGCCAGTGAGCCTTACTTCAGGGTAAAGTATTGGAAAATGTTGGAAAAGAGATAGTATTTATAATAATCTGGAAAGGAATAATTTTATTAGGAATAGTCAACACAGTTTTGTGAAGGGTGGGTCGTGCCTCACTGACACTATTGAGTTCTTTGACAAAGTGACAAAACAGGTGGTTGAAGGTAAATTGGTTGATGTGGTATGTTTGGACTTCAGTAAGGCGTTTGGTAAGGTACCACAATGTAGGCTATTGCACAAAATATGGAGTTTCGGGATTGAAGATGATTTAGCCATTTGGATCACAAATTGGCTAACTGAAAGAAGACAGAGTGTGGTAGTTGATGGGAAATATTCATCCTGGAGCTCAGTTACCAGTGGTGTGCCACAAGGATCACCAAAGGGTCTGCTTCTGTGCTGTACATCTCTATGACTCTCTGACTAAGTTGAGAAAACATTTCTTCACTCAGCATGATGCACCTATGGAATTTGCTACTTCAGAATGGTAGACCACTGAGTATATGGCGTACTGGCTTTTATTGGTAGAGGAATTGAGTTCCGGGGTACTGAGGTCATGTTGCAGTTGTATAAGACTCTGGTGCGGCCGCATCTGGAGTATTGTGTGCAGTTTTGGTTGCCATACTATAGGAAGGATGTGGAGGTACTGGAACGGGTGCAGAGGAGGTTTACCAGGATGTTGTCTGGTATGGTAGGAAGATCGTATGAGGAAAGGCTGAGGCGCTTGGGGTTGTTTTCATTGGAGAAAAGAAGTTTTAGGGGTGACTTGATAGAGGTGTACAAGATGATTAGGGGTTTAGATAGGTTCGACAGTGAGAATCTTTTTCCACGTATGGAGTCAGCTATTACAAGGGGGCATAGCTTTAAATTAAGGGGAGGAAGGTATAGGACAGATGTTAGGGGTAGGTTCTTTACTCAGCGAGTCGTGAGTTCATGGAATGCCCTGCCAGTAGCAGTGGTGGACTCTCCCTCATTATGGGCATTTAAGTGGGCATTGGATAGGCATATGGAGGATAGTGGGCTAGTGTAGGTTAGGTGAGCTTGGATCGGCGCAACATCGAGGGCCGAAGGGCCTGTACTGCGCTGTATTCTTCTATGTTCTATAATACTGGTCGCTGGCCAGTAACAAACTTGGGCCCTCACTCAATATATCAGCTTTGGATCATTGGAGAAAGGTAAGCAATGATGCAATGGAATCACCAGCAAGACCAAGGAAGAAGAAACCTGGAGAAAAGAATAGAGATAATTAACCCTCCCAATGCTGGGTTCCTCAACAGGCATCAATTGCCATTGACGACAAACCCATCTGTGGACTCACTTGTCTGTCTTCCTACATGAACGAGTGCCCCCTCAAGGAGAAATTAAAAATATCCTCAAATAGTTTCAATCGGCTGGCAGGTACAGCGCAAGAAAAGAACAAATAGGGAAGACATTTAAGTCGTCATTGGACAAGCATATGGACGTACATGGAATAGCGTAGGTTAGGTGGGCTTCAGATTGGTATGACAGGTCGGCGCAACATCGAGGGCCGAAGGGCCTGTACTGTGCTGTAATGTTCTATGTTCTATGTTCTAACTATTGTTAACATTCTTATAGAACAGAGGTTGCAAGCTGAAATCATGGGCAAGCATCTGGACAGTTATTAGGTTTTTGTTCACACTATCTACTTGACTGTCAACATTGATTCACAAAATTTCCTGATAAACACTAAACCTCTTGACCTAGAATACCAACATCTGAATTCTGCATAATTTATTCCTTCAAATAGCACCTTTCAAACCTATGACCACTACCATCTAGAAGGACAAGGACCAATGGAAATATCACCATCTGCAAGCTCCCTTCCAAGCCACTCATCATTCTAACTTATAAAGTATGGGAGCAAGAAATAATCTCGGATTGAAAGATGTAAAATCAAATGGATGGAAGCAAGAAATAACAAGGGGAATTTGCGCTCATGGAAATAGTCTGTAAGCTCCCTACCAGTAGAAAACATAAAAAGAAAATCAGGAGATAATGAGGTCATGTTAAAAAAGGCAGTATATTAATCATGGGTTTAGATGATTAGATTAGATTACTTACAGTGTGGAAACAGGCCGATCGGCCCAACAAGTCCACACCAACCCGCTGAAGCGAAACCCACCCAGACCCATTCCCCTACACCTAACACTACGGGCAATTTGGCATGGCCAATTCACCTAACCTGCCCATTTTTGGATTGTGGGAGGAAACCCACGCAGACACAGGGAGAGTGTGCAAACTCTACACAGAGTTGCCTGAGGCAGGAATTGAACCTAGGTCTCTGGCGCTGAAGCAGCAGTGCTAACCACTGTGCCACCGTACCGCCCACGAGTGACTGTCACTTTCATGTAATTCAGGAAAATGCAACTGTCAGAGCTAGCTACAAAGAAGAATTCATAGAACATATTTGAGCAATTTCCTAGAACAATAGATTGTGAATCCAAGAGCAGTGCATGCTCTTTTAGATCTGATAATGTTTAATGAGGCTGATTTAAATGATCCCCTAGGAAGCAATGACCATAACATGGTTGAATTTAGTATTTAGTTTGAGAATGAGAAACAGGTCAGAAACAACTGCATGTGACTTCAATTAAGGCAAGACGGCTGGCATGGACTGGGAACTGAGTTTTGCAGAGAAGACGATTGATGAACAACAACAGGTGTATAAGAAAATACTTCATGATGTGCAACTAAGATATACTCCAGTGAGAGCAAAGGATTCTAGGAAGTGGATTGAAGGAGCTGAATCAGCATCAGTTAGTTAAGCGTTAAAGTTTCAGTTGTATTTTCAAAGTATACGAGAACCACAGATTTATGAAGACAGGCTAAAAGTACAGGAGCTGCTCTCTCAGCAAGATAGAGCCACCCTTAGGTAAAAGAACAGACAATGTCCTGGAAAGACTGTGGGGCAGCACATATGAGACATATGGATGTTGAAGTGTGGGAAGTGTAATTTGCCTGATGTCATTGTATGAAGCTTAAAGATGCACAAGAGTGAGCAGTACACTTTAGTGTTGAGCATTCTTTTCCATACATACATATGAATAAACAATAATTGCTCTGTTTTCCTGAAGGCCTCTTATCAATTTGTCAAGTCAACCCCATAAAAGCATGGCATAGTTGGCAGGATATTGTGTCACATCCTGGCATCGCCACTGCATTTGGCTGGTAAATCTTAATTTAACACGTATGGTTAGAACAGAGAGCCATAACAGACAGATGTGGATGGGATCCAAAGAATCTGGAGGATGATTTAGGACAGGAAGTACTGGGTGAGAAGGTAGAGCCATGTGGGTAGAGGAGAGTGGGAGGAGAAAGACAAAAATTTTGCAGAAAGGCCAGACCCCTCTGAAGTTGTTTGCAGAACTGGAAGGCTGAAGCCATGTGCCCAGTACTGGGCATAAACTTGGACGAAATAAATTAGTCATGTCAAAATTGGGCAAGATCAGGTTAGAAGCCAAAATGAGACACTTTCCTTTGTTCCTCATTCCTGGAGGACAGCAGGATTCCTGGAAAGGAGCCAGAGAAAATTACAGCAGAGCCAAAGCATGAAGTGAAATAACATACACACAGTAGTTTCTATGGAGACAAACAGCAATATTTTTCAGAAAGTAATTTAGATTTAAAGGGAACCCATCAGTTTGTTTGAAACTGGAATTGTAAAATGTCTCAAGGTCAAAATGTAAAGGATGAACATTTTCAAAGATGTTAGTGCCTGTGATCAAATTGAATTGTTTGACTTCAGTTAGAGTCGTAGAGTCATACAACAGAGAAACAGATGCTTCAGTCCAACTCGTCCATGCTGACCAAGTATGCCAAACTGAACCAGTCCCATTTACCTGCATTTGGCTCATATCCTTCTAAACCTCTTCTATCCATGTACCTGTCCAAAAAGTCTTTTAAATGTTGTAATTAGACCCCCTCTACCACTTCCTTTGGCAACACATTCCATAGATGCACCTTCTGTGTGAGACATTTGCCTCTCAGAACCCTTTTAAATTTTTCCCCTCTCATCTTAATCCTAAGCCCTCTAGGCGGAAGTGAAGGTAAAGTGCAAAGCTGGTCGGGAAGGTAAGTGATTGTTATTTGAGTGGGTGTGTTCTAGACCCCAAGTCCTATAAAGTAGGGCCTCCTCCTCTAACCTAAATTAAAAGTCCACAGACCTGCCCCAAAAAGAGGTCCAAGGAAGTTCATGTGGATTCAAGAGTGAGGCTTTAGCTCAGGAGTCTTTGACAAGGAGGTTGAGTGAAGTGATTATGCCACAGTTGAAGAGGGTGAAGACATGACTGCCAAGCTGGCTCAGTGTGCTACGTGCTTGATATGTGAGGTCAACGACTCTGGTGTGTCTGGCTCGTATAAGTGTGGCAAGTGTGTGCACATTCAGCTACTGACAGAGCATATTGCAGCACTGATGAAAGAACTCGAAGACCTTAGACTCATCCAAGAGAACGAGATCTTTCTGGACAAGACCTTCAGCGAGGTTATTACACCAATCGTACCAGAAGAGAGCAGAAGAGAGCAGACGATGAGGAAGGCAGAGAGGAGACAGGTGAAAGAGACCCCGGGGGAAGTACATGTCAGGAACAAGTTGAATCTTTTGGAAGCAGTAGAGATAGATGACACTGCCAGTCCGCGAGGCGGCCAGGTCTGTCAATCAAAAGTTGGCGTGGAGACAGAGCGGAAGGGTCGGACATCGCACAGAGCCGTGATAATAGGGGACTCCCTAGTGAGAGGAACTGACCGGGTTTTTTGTGGCAGCAGGCGGGACTTAAGGATGGTGTGTTGATTCCTGGTGCCAGGTTAAAGACATCACAGACAGAGTGCAGGAAATCCTCAAGGACGAAGGTGAAGAGCCAGAGGTGGTGGTACATATCGGCACAAATGATGTCAGGAAGAAGAGGAGGAACATACTCCAACAGGACGTCGGAGAACTAGGAAAAACGGCTGAAAAGCAGGACGCCCAAGGTGGTTATCTCCGGTTTGCTTCCAGTTCCTCGTGCTGGTGAGGCCAGAAACAGGGAGATAATGGACTTGAATGTGTGGCTGGGGAACTGGTGCAGGAAGCAAGGATTTA
>NC_057715.1:70139541-70187004 GCF_004010195.1 Chiloscyllium plagiosum
CAAAAAGGAAGAAAGATCCTAGGAGGAGGCATGGGTGGCCGTGGCTGACAAGGGAAGTTAAGAAACATATAAAATTAAAGGAGAAAAAGTATAACAGAACAAAGATAAGTGGGAAAACGGAGGACTGGGAAGCTTTTAAAGAACAACAGAGGATTACTAAGAAGGAAATATGCAGAGAAAAAATGAGGTACGAAGGTAAACTGGCCAATAATATAAAGGAGGATATTAAAAGTTTTTTTTGGTATGTGAAAGGCAAAAAAATGGTTAAGACTAAAATTGGGCCCTTGAAGACAGAAACAGGGGAATATATTACTGAGAACAAAGAAATGGCAGAAGAATTGAATTGGTACTTCAGATCGGTGTTCACTGGGGAAGACACAAGCAATCTCCCTGAGGTAACAGTGGCTGAAGGACCTGAACTTAAGGGAATTTATATTTGCCAGGAATTGGTGCTGGGGAGACTGTTAGGTCTGAAGGTTGATAAGTCTTCAGGGCCTGATGGTCTACATCCCAGGGTACTGAAGGAGGTGGTTCGAGAAATCGTGGATGCGTTGGTGATTATTTTCCAGAGTTCGATAGATTCGGGATCAGTTCCTGCGGATTGGAGGGTGGCTAATGTTGTACCACTTTTTAAGAAAGGTGGGAGAGAGAAAACAGGAAATTATAGACCAGTTAGTCTGACCTCAGTGGTGGGAAAGATGCTGGAGTCTATTATAATGGATGAAATTACGACACAGCTGGATAGGAGTAACAGGATAGGTCAGAGTCAGCATGGATTTATGAAGGGGAATCATGCTTGACTAATCTTCTGGAATTTTGTAACTCTGAAGATGGACGAGGGAGATCCAGTAGATGTAGTGTACCTGGACTTTCAGAAAGCTTTTGATAAAGTCCCATATAGGAGGTTAGTGAGCAAAATTAGGGTGCATGGTATTGGGGCAAAGTATTAACTTGGATTGAAAGTTGGTTGGCTGATAGGAAACAAAGTAGTGATAAACGGCTCCATTTCGGAATGGCAGGCAGTGACCAGTGGGGTACCGCAGAGATCAGTACTGGGACCGCAGCTTTTTACAATATATGTTAATGATATTGAAGATGGTATTAGTAATAACATTAGCAAATTTGCTGATGATACTAAGCTGGGTGGCAGGGTGAAATGTGAGAAGGATGTTAGGAGATTACAGGGTGACCTGGACAAGTTAGGTGAGTGGTCAGATGCATGGCAGATGCAGTTTAATGTGGATAAATGTATGGGTATCCACTTTGGTGGCAATAACAGGCAGGCAGATTACTACCTAAATGGAATCAATTTAGGTAAAGGGGCAGTACGGAGAGATCTGGGTGTTCTTGTACAGCAGTCAATGAAGGTAAGCATGCAGGTACAGCAGGTAGTGAAGAAGGCTAATTGCATGCTGGCCTTCATAACAAGAGGGATTGAGTATAGAAGCAAAGAAGTTCTTCTTCAGCTGTACAGGGCCCTGGTGAGACCACACCTGGAGTACTGTGTGCAGTTCTGGTCTCCAAATTTGAGAAAAGACATTCTGGCTATTGAGGGAGTGCAGCATAGTTTCATGAGGTCAATTCCTGGAATGGCGGGATTACCTTACACTGAAAGACTGGAGCGACTGGGCTTGTATACCCTTGAGTTTAGAAGACTGAGAGGGGATCTGATTGAGACATATAAGATTATTAAAGGATTGGACACTCTGGAGGCAGGAAACATGTTTCCGCTGATGGGTGAGTGCCGAACCAGAAGACACAGCTTAAAAATACGGGATAGACCATTTAGGACAGAGATGAGGAGAAACCTCTTCACCCAGAGAGTGGTGGCTGTGTGGAATGCTCTGCCCCAGAGGGCAGTGGAGGCCCAGTCTCTGGATTCATTTAAGAAAGAGTTGGATAGAGCTCTCAAGGATTGTGGAATCAAGGGTTATGGAAATAAGGCAGGAACAGGATACTGATTAAGGATGATCAGCCATGATCATATTGAATGGTGGTGCAGGCTCAAAGGGCAGAATGGCCTACTCCTGCACCTATTGTCTAGTTTTGCATTCCCCCACCCCAGGGAAAAGACCTTGGCTATTCATCTTATGTATGCCCCTCATAATTTTATAAACCTCTAAGTTCACTCCTCAGTCTCTGAGGCACCTTGTAAAGAATGGCGGAAGTATGTTCCTAAGACTCATGACAAGATGGAAATAGTAAACTTGCATTGCTTTGAGTACATGGGACAATTAATGGAAACAATAAGGAATATCCACAAGTTGGAATCATGATGTAGCTTAAGTGCAAGAGTGCTATAGGATCTTTAATTTGATCATTTGATTTGACAGTTAAAGTATTTGCAGAAATTCACAACAATTTCTGTTAGAGAATGTTACTAAGCAAAATAATCTTCAGTTTGGCAAGACCAAACAAATAGATCATGACCATTCACATTTCAAATGTGATGGACAGATAAAATAGGACCTTTGAAAGCAAATTAAAATGTTGGGTACAGATTGGTGCATAATCTAGTTTGGCAATCAATATCCTAACATTTATATAGACTATACAAAGGTAAGGCTTTGGAGTTTTGTATGATTATATGGTAACATGGAGATGATTTTTGGCACATCACCTCAGGAGAAGGCTGTAATAAGGGAATTAATGGGAGCTGTTAGACTACTAATAGAGGCAGCAGGGATAAATAATAAAGTACATCAGATAGGAATGGGCCACATTCTATTCAGTAACTGATGCTCAGCTAAATAGACAGCCGTAAGAAACCACAGCAAGTCGCAACAATGGCGATTGGTTTGGAGGAAATAAACATGGTATATTTACACAGAGATATAGAAGAGGAAGTGATGGGAGTAAGTAGTGGTAAAAGTACCAATTACATCTGGTGAAGAAAGGAAAGGTTAGTAGCACCACACTGCACTCAGAATAACCTCAAAATATACTACAAATGTACACATCATTGGGAGGGCGGCCATAGTATGGAGGATGGGCAGATGCTCATGATGGGAAGGAACAGGAAGAGGTGTAGCAAAACAATGCCTGGCATGTGCCCAATATAACCCAGGAAGACCAATATAGGTACCTATGGATCTGGGCTGGTGTGACAAAGGGCCATGGGAGCAGTCACAAATAGATTTCACAGGACTCCACCCACTGAGTCAGGGAAAGAAAACATATTGTTTAGTCATTATTGACCAATCTAAAGGGTGTGCAGAAACCCATCCCATACAAGACTGTTCAGTGACAAATGTTGCTTGAATAATAGTGGAAGAGGTAAGCCAAAGATGAGGAACTCGATTACAAATTAATTAATATTAAAGGAACACCTCTTACAGGATGAATGATTAAGGACTGATTAAATTGCAGTAAGTAATTAAGGCGGCAAACAGAATTCAGGGAATTCGAGAACAGGGAAGCCTTTTTACAACTATACAGGGTGCTGGTGAGGCCACACCCACTGTACTGTGTTCAGTTTTAGTCCTTTATTTTAGGAAAAGGACATACTTGAGACTGTTCAAACAAGATTCAATTGGCTAATTCCCTGGATGAGGGGGTTAAATTAGAGAACTGCTGAACAGTTTAGACTTTTATGTATTACAATTTTGAAGGAGGAGGATCTATTAGGTTCTGTAAGGACTTGACAGCGTAGATGTTTCCACTCGAGAGAAAATTTTGAGCTGGCACATAGTTACATGATAAGGAATACTCATTTAAAACAGAGATACGAGGGAATGTCTCTCAGAGGGTAGTGAATGTCTGGAATTCTCTAGGCCAGAGAGTTGGGGAGGCTAGATCACAAAGTATTTAAGGAGACAAAAGATTTTTTAAAAATTGAGGAGTTGAGGCCGAGGGCAGGCTTGAGGGGAGTCAAATGGCGGATTCCTGCTCTTATTTCTTGTTTTTAGAAAGTTTGTAAGTAGCTGGGAATCAAACAAACTTTCATGTCCCCTACCACTCAGAGCTTAGGCATGGTGGAGTGGATGAATAGGACACTAAAGAGGGAAGTAACTAAAGCCATCCAGGAAACAGCACGAGGATGGGCAGCTAATGCTGACAGAAATCAAACAGAAGTGACCAGGTTATTACTAAGTAAATGCTGCTTGACAGCATCATTGATAATCCGTTCAATCACTTTACTAATGATTGTCAGTATACTAGGGCAGTTACTGACCAGGTTGAATTTATCCTGCTTTTAGTGTGTGGGACATATCTGGGAAACTTTCCACATCATTGGGTAGACGCCAGTAACACAGCTGTGCGGGAACAGCTTGACTAGTGAAAAGTTCTAAAACATATCTTCAGTATTTTTGCTAGAATATTGTCAGAGCCCATAACCATTTCAGTACCAGTGCCTTCAGCGTTTTCTTGATATCACATGAAGTGAATCTAATTGGCTGAAGACTGGCATCTGTGAAGCTGGGACCACTCCCTCCCAAGAGGAGTCCAAGGTAGATCAGCCCTTTAACATTCACAATAATCTTCAGCTGGAAATGCCAATCTATCTTTTGCACTGCTATGCTGTGCTGTGTTCTCCCATGGTGCATGGTGATAATTGTGGAATCACATCCTCCCATGAGTTGTTTAGTTGTCCACCAACATTCATAACTAAATGTGGAAAGACAGCAGATCCTAAGTTTGATCTGTTGGTTGTCAAATCACTTAGGTCTCTCTATCACTCTGCTTATGCTGTTTGGTACACAATTGGGTCATAATCATACAGATGGAAACACACCCACATCAACCAGGTTTCCCAGACTGAACTAATCTCATTTGTCTGCGTTTGGTCTCTATCTCTCAAACCCTTCTCTAGCAACTTACGTGTCCAAACGTCTTTTAAATTTTGTAATTGTACCCATCTTTACCACTTCACCTAGCAGTTTGTTCCAATATACACAACACCCTATGAAAATGTTGTCCCGAAGGTCTCTTTTAAAATCTTTCCCCTCTCACTTAAAATTGCCCTCTAGATTCAGACTCCCCTACTTTGCAGAAAAAGACTTTTGCTAGTCACCCTATCCATGCATCTCATGATTTTATAAACCTCTACACGGTCACCCCGAGCCTTCTATACTCCAGGGAAAAACTCCAGCCTCTCCTTATAACTCAAACCCTTCAATCCTGGCAACATCCTGGTAAATCTTTTCTGTACCCTCTCCAGTTTAATAAGATCCTTCCTATAGTAAGGCAACGAAAATTGTAGTCCTTCAAAAGTGGCCTCAGCAATGTCTTGTATAGCCATGACATTCCAACTCCTATAAATCAATACTCTGACCAATGAAAAAAAAGCATGCCAAATGCTTTCTTCACCACCTGTCAACTCCTGATACTACTTTCAAGGAACTATGCACTTGCACCCCAGGTCTTCGTCTGTTCAACAACATTCCCCTGGCCCTACTATTAAATGTATAAGCCCCACCCCAGGCTGCCTCACCAAACGCCTTATCGGCTACTCCTCAGACCAATGGCCCAGCTGATCAAGATCTCATTGTACTTAGGTAATCTTCTTCACCAAACCAATTTTGGTGTCATCCATAAACTTACTAACCATGCCCACTATATTCTCATGCAACTCATTGATATAAAAGTGAGCCTAGCAATAATCCTTGCAGCAAGCCGCTAGTTACATGCTTCCAGTGCAAACCTCCTCTACCACCAGCCAGTCTCCTACCATCAAGCCGATTTTATACCCAATTATCTCTCTCTCTCTCTCTCTCTGCACCCATAAGACTTAACCTTATTAACCAGTCTACCATGTGGACCCTTGTAAAAGGCTAAAATCCATGTACTGCTCTGTCTTCATCCATCATCTTGGTCATCTGTTCAAAAAAGTCAAATCAAATTTGAAAGACAATTTCTCACACGATGCCACATTGATTATACCTAATTGGTCCTTTGTTTTTCCAAAAGCATGTAAATCCTGTCTCTCAGAATCCTCGCCAACAACGTGGCACGGATATCAGGACTTACTGGTGAAAACTTGCCCGGCTTTCCTTACAGCCATCTTAAATAAAAGCATAACATTAGCCTTCCTCCAGTTTTCCAGTACCTCACCTGTGGCTGATACAAGTACTTCTACTCGGGGTCCCGTATTATTTTCTTTAAGTTCCCAAAATGTTCTGGGATATACCTGATCAAGTCCTGTGGATTTATCTACCTTTTAAGGCCCCCAACACCACCTCTTCTGTAACATGGACTCTTTTCAAGACTTGGAGACGCCAGTGTTAGACTGGGGTGTACAAAGTTAAAAATCTCACAACACCAGGTTATATTCCAACCTCTTACAGACTTAAATCACTTTACACTCTCTGTCTCACAGACACTCATAACCACCACCCCCCCCACCCCCCCATACTCTCTCACCCACATGCACATAAGTTTGTGGGGTGAATTTGTACAGCAGAATTACATTTTACTTGACTCAAAAACTGCATGAATCCATGTAAGATTCTGTAAATCGGTTTTTTAGATTAGAATCATTGTGGCACAGAGTCTCATACAGGAAGCTTACACTTTCAATGCACGATCTGGACCGACATGACATCAATTGTTAAAGTTCAGTTGAGAATGTAACTTGTTAAAACAGTTTTGGGATTTACATATGAGAGAACTGAAACCAACATGGTCATTCTTAGAGAAACTTAAACAATCCAGGTCCTTTTCAAAATATAATTTCAGTTATATCAGATTGTAAACTTTGCTATAAATTATGTCTTACAATCTTATTCTCCACAACCACCTGAAGGAGCAGCACTCCGAAAGCTAGTGCTTCCAAATAAACCTGTTGGACTATAAGATGGTGTTGTGTGATTTATTTTTAAACTCTTTTCAAGACATCACTATTTATTTCCCCAAGTTCCCTAGCTTCCATGTCTGTTTGTAGCTTCACCAGGTTGACACCTAATTTTAAAATGGCATATCTGTGCTGTTCCAGGCATGCTAGTTGGCCAACTTTATGGGACCAAGGTTGACTCCCTGGCCTGGTAGCAAGAGGGTCTTAAGTGGGGTAGTCCTAAATTTCAGCAATTATGCCCTCTGGTACTATGCCATGTTGCATAGTTTTCTTGCACCCCAGGACTGACAATGGGTTTGACCTCCATAATATTTATTTGGAAGAACTCTGTTCATCTAGCTCTGCGTATTAGACAACATGTTCCCGATGATGGGGATCAAGAGATGGGGAGTTAAAACTGCATATCATTGGTATATATCTAGGTGATTACAGCTGTGTTTTTTTGATGAAGTCACTGGGGGCAGACTGTAGATGAGAACTAAGAAGCTGCCAAGGTGAGATCGCCTAGGAGGAGATAACACAGCAGGAGTGCGAGGAGAGGCCATGGCAGGTGATTACAACTGGATAATGATGTAATCAGGTGAGAACAACTTCAAACAGGTCAACATTGAGAAGGTATTGAGGATTGCGTGGTCAACTGCACCAATGACCACAGACAGGTCGAGAAAGATCAAGATCGGTAGTTTACCATGACACAGGCACATAGGATATAATGTGACTTTCATAAAAGTAATTTTAATATTAGTGGCAAAAAAATCTCTTTTGAAGCTATTCAAACAGAGTCTGGGGAAAAGAGAGCACAAATTTGGAATTCTCAATTATTCCAAAGATCGGACTCTCAAAGCAGAAACGTTTGAATAGCACCATAAGAGTTTTGACCATTTTTAATTGTGCCCTCACCTATAAATCACTATCAACGAGGTCTCTCACCAACACTGACATTAAGAGCAGCTACTTTCAGGTTGATAACTTCTATTTCCTGACTGTGCTTTGCAGCACTTCATAACTGTCATGACATAAATAGGAGTTAATAAATGATATGTCAAATCTCAATTGTTAGTACTATCTAACAGAGTTTATTTACTAAACATCAGTTACTCAGAATATGCTCTTTGGAGATTCTAATTCCTCTCATTCTTCGATTTAGTCCCAATGTTAATATTTAAAATATAACAGTGAAAGGAGGAAGAAGGAATAAGAGAACTGTCTGGAAACGTGGGATTTAGGTTGGTGCTCATGTGGAAGATAATAGGTTGAATGGTCTGAATTTCTACACTCAATTTCCTTCCAATTCTATCTCAAGGTGTAAACTAGATTTAATACTTCAATTTAACTGATCAGTTTTTCTACTCTAACCACTGGTTTATAACCAGTGGCTCACAGGGACAGTGAATAATAATCAGCAGCAAGAAGTTTAAGATAATTTCTGCCAACAAATGCACCAACCGTACTCCCATATTAGTTCCAATTAGTAACTTCACAGATTAATTTTAAATGACCAAAAAGGTATAAACAAGGGATATTTTGAATACGCTTAAGTTCTTTATGAAGTGCATTACTTTCACTTCAGGTGAGGACTTTTATTCAGTCAGAGATGTACAGCACAGAAACAGATCCTTCTGTACAACTCATCCATGCCAACCAGTAATCCTAAATTGATTTAGTCCCATTTGCCAGCATATCCCTCTAAACCCTTCCTACTCATATACCCATCCAGATGCCTTTTAGCCTCCACAACTTCCTTAGGTAGCTCATTCCATACATATACCACCCTCTGCATGAAAAAGTTGCCCCTTAGGGCCCTTTTAAAACGTTCTCCTCTCACCTTAAACCTAAGTCCTGAATAGTTTGGAGCTGTTTTCCCTGGAGCATTAGACTAAGGAGTGACCTGATAGACATTTATAAACTTATGGAGGCATGGATAGGACAAATGTACAAAGTCTTTTCTCTGGGGTAAGGGAATCCAGAACTACAGTTTAAGGTGAGGGGGAATAGATTTTAAAAAGGGAACTCAGGGGCAACTTTTTTACTCAGAGGGTGGTGCGTTTCCATGACTTTATAAGGGTGTCACTGGATAGGCTAACATTTATTAACCATTCTGAATTGCCAAGAGGGCCAATTAAAAGTCAACCACATGGTTGTGGGTCTGGAGTCACATGTAACCCAGACCAGTTAAGAATAGCAGTTCCCTACCCGAAAGGACAAGATGGATTTTTCCCAATAAATCAACAATGAATTAATGACCATTATTAGACTCTTCGTTATAGATTTTTTTTTTCCTCCCTCTGCCATGGCGGGATCTGAACCCAGGTCTCTAGAACATTGCCTGGGTCACATACAAAAACAAAATTGCTGGAAATGCTCAGCAGGTCTGGCAGCACCTATGAGAAGAAATCAGTTAATATTTAGAGTCGAGTGACGCTTCCTCATAACTCCTTTTATAGGAAGGATGAAACTTGAGTTTGAAACCATATGGGATGAGTCTGGGCCGGAGGCATGGAAGAATGTGATGTGGTTGAGGAAACAAGTTTTAGCAAATACCTGGTGAAACACTAGGAGCCACAGCGAAATTAATTATGGCGGTCAAGACAAAAAATTGAAACGAAATCTCATCGGAGACAGGAGCAGAGATCTTCTTCAAGGTGGGCATACCTAAATGCGAAGTGGTAGAGTTAAATATGATGCAAAGACTGCAGACGCTGTTAAAGCTGGGTCTCTGGATTAATAGTTCAGCAATAATACTACTAAGCCATCATCTCCCCATATGGGTGAATTGAAAGCCAAATCACATACAAAAACATAAATAAAGAAACAGAAAGCTTTCAGTGAGGGAGATGAATTGGCAGTATTGGATTCCAACATTGTTAAAAAGGATACTTAAACTGGAATAGACAAAATTTCACTTTTTGCAGCAAGGTTAGTTTGCAACTACTCTCAAATACAGTTGCTTCATACCATTCAACATATTTCAATTAGGAGTCAGTGTTGACTAATGGGATGTCTGCAAAGGAGCAATGATCGGAATGTCAGAAATACAGAGCTCTTCCTCGATGTAAAACAGGAGTGGAGTAGCAACCGGAGTGTGACTGCCATTTCTTGGAAAATCCAACCCAACATTCTGGAGTCCACTACTGGTTCCTCTTTTTCCTCATTTACATACTTCACCTTAGCAAACTGACATGCAACCAGACTCCTTTGGCTCAATTTCCACCCCTCGTGCTAAAATGAGGATATGCGTACATTCCCACTCAATCACCCCATAGTTATTTAAAGTGCATTGGGAACCATTGAGGAGAAAGTGAGGTCTGCAGATGCTGGAGATCAGAGATGGAAATGTGTTGCTGGAAAAGCGCAGCAGGTCAGGCAGCATCTAAGGAACAGGAGAATCGATGTTTCGGGCATTAGCCCTTCTTCAGGAATGAGGAAAGTTGGTCCAGCAGGCTAAGATAAAAGATAGGGAGGAGGGACTTGGGGGAGGGGCGTCGGAAATGTGATAGGTGGAAAGAGGTCAAGGTGAGGGTGATAGGTCAGACTGGGGTGGGGGCGGAGAGGTCGGGAAGAAGATTGCAGGTTAGGAAGGCGGTGCTGAATTTGATGGATTTGACTGAGACAGGCTGGGTAAGGGGAAATGAGGAAACTGGTGAAATCCGAGTTCATCCCTTGTGGTTGGAGGGTTCCTAGCCGGAAGATGAGGCGTTCTTCCTCCAACCGTCATTTCGCTGTGGTCTGACGATGGAGGAGTCAAAAGACCTGCATATCCTTGGTAGAGTGGGAGGGGGAATTGAAATGTTGAGCTACAGGGTGGTTGGGTTGGTTGGTCCGGGTGTCCCAGAGGTGTTCTCTGAAACGCTCCGCAAGTAGGCGGCCTGTCTCCCCAATACAGAGGAGGCCACATCGAGTGCAAAGGATGCAATAGATGATATGTGTGGAGGTACAGGTGAATCTGTGGCGGATATGGAAGTTTCCTTTGGGGCCTTGGAGGGAGGTGAGGGGGGAGGTGTGGGCGCAAGTCTTGCACCTCCTGCGGTTGCAGGGGGTGTGGATCTGACGAGGGAGTCACGGAGGGAGAGGTCTTTACGGAATGCTGATAGGGGAGGGAACCATTGGGTTGTTAATTGGGTAGTGGTGAAAGGGAAGGATGCTGTGATGAAGCCAGACTTGAAGGCTCTGGTCTTCTCAGGATCAAGATGGCAGACCCAATTGGGTGAGGCTAGGTGAGGGGGTCAAATTCACTGCTGCTATGACATCCCATTTCCTCAATTTGCTAACCTGGCCGACAGAGGCTATAAAAGTTGCAGTCCACAGGTACACAGATAATACTGAACTCTTACAAACAACCTCTCTTTGCACACTCTCCTGACCTCCCCCCCCCCCCCCCCCCCCCTGACCCCCCCCCCCCCCCCCAACCCCGTACCATCATTGTCAGATTGCCAATATTGGATGAATTAGTTTTCTCCAGTTAAACACGAGAAGAACTGAAGTTAGTGTTTTTCTTTGTATCCTCACTCACCTATATCAGGTCGAATGCAACCATAAGCGCTGAACACTTTCTTATTCCAGAGTACAGGCACTTGAGGCCAACTGCATTTTACTTCCTGTCCTGTTGTCAGGTCAGCGGAACTCAGTAACCTCAACATAAACTAAGGAATGGAGTTAGAGATACTGCTTTCTGAACATTCAATCTGCCATGCCTTACAATTATAAGCAAAGTCATAGGGAAGAAGCCACAATTTTCACCCATAGGCTTGATTGAAATACAAATAAAACCAAGCATCCAACTTTCTTTTCAATGTTAAGTTTAATAATTAAAGAAGTTACATTACAGATGAAACAAAAAGCTGAAATCAAAGTTTTTTTTGTGCAGACTCTCTTCTAAAGTAAGAGAAGCACAGCCAATAACAATACAAGAGCACGTGGTTTCATCCAAGATGTGTGTTTGGGGAAAGAGGTTTGCAGATCAAATACCTCCCCTAAAAGGGTAGGAAACAATTTTACTTAGTTATTCTCTTTCAGTATTCAAATTATGTCCAAAAGCCGATGCATTCAATGCACTTTTAGAGCAACACTGACTGGCACTGTGGTGAGAGAGGTTTTGAGAACCGTGCTTAGAGGTATTAGCAACTGATTATAGTATTGTCTGAAAGAAAAGCCTGCATGCAATCTAAAACTACATCAATATTTTGTCACAACTACAGATTGCTATATGGTATTATTGCCAAGTTATAAATAAGAAATGCAAAGATCTCTAAAATGCAACTAAAGTTATGTAGTTGCAATTGCATTACACAATATATTTCTTATACTTGTACCAAAAGATAAGAAATATTACGTTTTAAACATTATCCAAAATTTCATCTCAACTATAAATGATAAATATGCATTATGTAACATTAATACAAATTTCCTATGTTAAAATTCAATCCATGTCAAGCTGAGCCAGCATTTCACCATAATGTTTTTATTTAAACTTACAGAATATGCAATAGCTGGGCACATTTGCTCTTTCATATTCATCCATTTTGCCAGTGGTTATCTGTCAGTTGCATTTGAAATTTCAAATCCATTTCATATAAATAATTTCAAGATTTGACCAATTAATAGTAGCACAGTAAGCTTCAACATCACCACTAGCAAAACAATAGGCAAGACTGGTTTAAGAATTTAAGAAACAAAAAGTGTATGCACCACCAATTTACTCCTATGAGGTAACCCCATCTAGCATTCATATTGTAAACCATTGAAACCATTGTCTTTATATGCAATCACCCGCTAATATTAAATTGGTCCTGCAGAAACCTAATAAAACTGAAGACTTTCTCGAACCTACTGAAGTGACACATGTGCATTTATACGTTTGGTTTAGAAACATTACTTGATTGTGCATGCTCAAGTATATTTAAATGTCAAAATGTTCCTCCCTTCTAGGGGATAGGAAATTTGGCATAGTACCAGCTTAATTCAATTACAAAATTTAAAGAAAATCTTCAAAAGAGATTATAAAAAGGTCTCCAATATATTCAATAAAAAAAACTTAGTATTTAGTAATTTTCAGGCACATTAACAAAAAGCAGACAGAGATATACTGAAATCAAGTGATAAATACAAAATTTCCCTGAAAGAGACACTTATTAATTAGGCAAAGTCTTGTGTCAACAACCAGGATTATCACCCTTGCTGTTTAAATATATGGCTTATTATACAGCTATGCAGGCAGTGTGTTTGGCACCAACTGGATTATTCATGGGTTAATGCACTGTTTTCATCAATTCAAGCAATCCAGAGGGAAATGGCAGCAAGTAGTAGGATAAAAGTGATCAACTGCACTCAGGCGTGATGCTCTCGAAAACAATTCAATATATGAAGACTGACTGACCTAAAAGTGAAAAAATAAATTAGTTTCTCAGAGCAATGAAAGTATAGACTTGTAACATTACAAGTTGACTATTCACTCATTGTAAATATCTATGTCTGGATTGTGTGAAGCTTCAGCATAATTAACAAAAGACAACTGCTAGATTAATTACATGATGTGACAAATAAAGGTGCATGGAAGATGATAGAAAGACTAACATGGGTGATGGATTCTGTGGTAACTGACAACAAAATTTAAGCTTCAATGACTAGATCAGAAACCTTTGCTCTTCGTGGGTGGCACGGTGGTTAGCACTGCTGCCTCACAGCGCCAGAGACCCGGGTTCAATTCCCGCCTCTGGCGACTCTGTGTGGAGTTTGCACATTCTCCCAGTGTCTGCGTGGGTTTCCTCTGGGTGCTCCGGTTTCCTCCCACAATCCAAAAATGTGCAGTTTAGGTGAATTGGCCATGCTAAATTGCCCGTAGTCTTAGGTGAAGAGGTAAATGTAGGGGAATGGGTCTGGGTGGGTTGCGCTTCAGCGGGTCGGTGTGGACTTGTTGGGCCGAAGGGCCTGTTTCCACACTGTAAGTAATCTAATCTAATCTAATCAAGAGTTTTCAGATACTGTGCATTTGAATATGTATTTTGCTTAGAAACATATATTTACATCTTCCATTACTACTACTGAACCACAATCACAAGTTGAAGGTAGAATCAGATGTAATGATATTACAGTTGAACAAAAGCAACTACAGAGGCATAAGCTGACCAGAATTGACTGAGAGAGGAGCCTAACAGGAAAGACAGTGGAACAGCAATGGCAGGAGTTTTGGGAGTAATTTGAAAGACACAGCAAAAAAAATCATCCCCTCGAAAAAGAAGCATACTAAAGGGAGGATGAGGCAGCCCTGGCTGACCAGGGAAGTCAGGGACAGCATAAAAGCAAAAGAGAAAGCATATGATGTTGCGAATGTCAGTGGGAAGCCAGAGGATTGGGAAGCCTTCAAAAGGTCAGAGGACAACCAGCTGGTAATATTAGGAAAGATTGTAAAAGTTTCTTCAGATATATAAAAGGGAAAAAGAGAGATAGAAGTGAACATTGGGCTGCTGGAGAAGTAGTAATGGGGAACCAAGAAATGGCTGAGAACTGAATAAGAACTTTGCATCAGTCTTCACTGTAGAAGACACAATTAATATCCCTTAAAATTCAAGAGAGTTGGATGGCAGAGATACGTATGCTGGCCAACACCAAGACGGTGCTAGAAAAACCTGAAAGATCTGAAAGTGGATAAATTGCCTGGGCTAGATGGGCTACACCCTAGAGGTCTGAAGGAGATAATGGAGGCTTTAGTGGCAACTTTCAGGTATCACTGGAGTCAGGGAAGGTCTCAGAGGACTCTAAAATCACTAATGTAACCTCCCGTTTAAGAAGGGAATAAGCCAAAGACTGGAAATCATAGGCCGATTAAGCCTGACTCCAGTTATAAGATTTTGAGTCCATTGTGAAGGAGAAGATTTCTGAATACTTGCAGTGTATGGTAAACAGGGCAAACTCAGCATGGTTTCATCAAGGGGAGGTCATGCCTGATAAATCTGTTAGAATTCTTGGAGGAGGTAATCAGCAGGTTAGAACTAGGAGAGGAGAGTCAATGGACGTTATCTATCTGGACTTCCAGAAGGCCTTAATAAGGTGCCGCATAGGACGCTGCTGAGTAAGATAAGAGCCCATGTGTTAGAGGCCAGGTAGTAGCACGGATAGCAGCCTGGCTGCCTGGCAAAAGGCAGAGAGTGGGCATAAAAGTATCCTTCTCAAGATGGAAGTTGGTGACTAGTGGTGTTCCACAAGGGTCACTGTTAGGACCACAACTTTTCACATTACACTTTAATGGTGTAGATGAAGGAAATGAGGGCCTTCTGGCTACATTTGCAGATGATACAAAGATAGATGGAGGAGCAGGTAGTTTGAGGTGGCGGGGAGGCTGCAGAAAGACTTAGACAGGTTAAACAGGTTAGGAAAGTGGGCTAGGTGGCAGATGAAATACAACATGGGAAGCTGTGAGGCTATGCACTTTGGTAGGAAAAAATAGAGGTATGGACGATTATCTAAATGGGAAGAAAATTCAGAAATCTGAAGTGCAAAGGGATGTGGGAGTCCTCGTCCAAGTTTCTCTTAAGGTAAACTTGCAGGTTGAGACAGTAGTTAGGAAGACAGATACAATATTGTCATTCATCTTGAGAGGACTAGAATATAAAAGCAGGGATGTACTTCTGAGGCTTTATAAGGCTCTGGTCAGACCATATTCAGAATATTATGAGCAATTCTGGGCTCCATAGCTCATTAAGGATGTATTGGCCTGGGAGGTTCACGATAATGATTCCAGGAATAAAAGGCTTAACATTAGGAACGTTTGAGGCCTCTGGGACTATACTTGGAGTTAGAAGGATGACAGGGGACCTAGTTGAAGCTTACAGAATACTGAACGGTCTGGACAGAGTGGACGTTGAGAAGACGTTTCCAATGGCAGGAGAGGACCCTAGGCACAGCCTCAGAATAAAGGGAAGACCCTTTAGAATGGAGATAAGAAGAAACTTCTTCAGCCAGAGAATCTATGGAATTCATTGCCACAGAAGGCTGTGGAGACCAGGTCATAGAGTGCATTTCAAACAAAGATAAATAAGTTCTTGATTGCCAAGGGGATCAATGGTTACAGGGAGAAAGTGGAAAAATGTAATTGAAAACCTACCAGCCATGATTGAATGGCAGAGCAGACTTGATGGGCTGAATGGCCTAATTTCTGTTCCTTTGTCTTAAAGTTTTCCACTGTCCTGTACCACCATTAACTCTGCTGTTTCTGTTGTGCAGCTTGTTGAAGTGATTTTGTGGGCTCAAAGAACTTGACATAGGAGGAAGAGAAGAAGGAATTCTAAAGAATACTTTGTGACGAAGCACATTCTTACAGAACACAATCGCACAATACAACTTTACATTTACAATAACACAGAAGTGTTATTGCATAGAAGGAAGCCTTATGGAACATCATGTCTACATTACCAAAGACTAATCCTCTACTTTGTCCCCCATACCCTTGCACATTATTTCTAACCAAATAATCAGCCAATACCACTTGAAAGCCTCAATTGAACCTGCTCCCACCAGGCTTTCAGTGCATTCCATACCCTAACTTTTCATTGTCTAGAATGTTTCTCACCTTGCATTTGCTTCTTTTGAAAATCACTTCAAATCTGTATCCTCTGGTTCTTGATTCTTTGCTCCTGTACCCCTTTAGAATTATACCTTATTTTACATTGAATTTCAATGGTCTTCCTACCAAATCACCTTATACTTCACAGAATTGAGCACCAGATGCCACCTATTCTCTCACTCCAACTTTTCTATGTCCTTCAGGAATTCTATCCTGTGCGCCTCAGTTCACAATTCTGCCCAGCTGCGTTTCATCTGCAAACTTCAAAACTGTCCCCTCTACATCAAGATCTATATGATTAATATATCAGGAAAAGCAAATGTCCTAATATCAACCCCTGGGAACACCACACACCTTCCACCAGCTTGAAAAACATCAAATGACCATTACTCTTGTTTCATATCACCCAGTCAATTTTCTATCCATGTTTCTGCTGTGTCTTTTATGCCATAACCTATAAAATTTTCATCAAAAGTCTGTTGTGTGGCACCGTCTGGATGCCCACATACACTACATCAGTGTTGCTCATACCAAGCCTTTCTATTCCCTCTTCAAAAGCTCCAACAAGTTAGTTAATCACAATTTCACCTTTAAAAAGAAAGATTGTTATGTGGAGAGACCAGCGTAGGACTGGAACAAGGAATAGTCCACATACTCCACAGTGACAGGCATAACTGGGAGCCCATGTAGGGATCCATGGCCACATCTTTAATCTGAGGAAAGTGGGAGGAGTTAACGACACAGTTATCCAAATCGAGGATGAGCTCAGCCAGATCTTTTGGTGGTGGGGGGGGGGGGGGGAGGAGGAGGAGGAGAAAAGAGTGGTGAATGGGGACAGCTCAGGCCTTCTTTCCGAGAAGAAGCAGACAGCCTGGAGACCAATTTGATGGGGGAATCCACATGTAAAGGGCTTGGACGTCCATGGTGAAGAGGAAGCAGTTACAGCCCATGAACTGGTGGAAAGCTTCATAAGAATTGCAGATGCAAGCGGACAGGGAATGCATAAGTGCAGAAAAAATAGAATTGCAGTAGGAAGAAATAAGTTTTATGGGCAGGAACAGGCAGAAACAGTGGGTCTGCTCAGGCAATTCTGTTTGTGGATTACAGGGTTAGGGTGGAGTGGGGACAGTGGTACATGTAGGCTGTATGCAACTGAGGGACCATCAGCTGGGATGCTGTGTAACTCCATCCTGACTGACTGTTTCTAGAAGTTCCACCACCACTGATGTTAAACTGACCAGTTTGTAATTGCTGGCCTTTCTTTAAAAAGACTGTGATGTTTGCAAGTTTCCAGTTTTCTGGTACCTCTAAGTCGAGGCAAGATTGAAAGATTATGGCCAGTCTCCCTACATCCAAGGATTTTGGAGATTGCATCTCATCTGTTCCTGGTTCCATGTCAATGTTTTGTGCCAACTGCATCCAATTTTCCTGATCAAATCTGAACCTTTCCAGTGACAAACTAATACAGCATCTCTTTACCAGAGAGAGAAAGTATTCAACCAGCATCTCAAAAATGTCTACTGACTCCATTTTGTAAATCCCCTTTCTGGTTGCTAACCAGGCCTCCCCTTTTTAACCTTTATTTTACAATTTATAAAAAGTCAGAAAATTAATGTGAGAAACAAGTAACTTATTTTGAAATTTATGGATTATCCTAAAAGGTAACTGCTTACCTCCTGAAAACCTATTATTAGAAGAATGTGGTTTGAAGAAAGTTAGAGATGAAATAGAAAAAAAACACAAAAAAAATGTCAGACTTAGATTTCTAAAAAAATATACACATATTTTCTTCCTGAGAGGGTTATATTTAGGGCAAGTTGTGGAAAATATCTTTGCATCAAGAGTGCACTTGATACTTTTAAGGGACTTCTCTGCATATTGACAGGCCACAAGAAAATACTTTGAACATTAATCCCAACTTTTAAAAATTCATTTTCAATGTTGATTGGAGACAATAAATTTTTATTCTTCAATAAAATTCAATTTAGAAAACTCTATAGATACAAATATTTTAGATTTGAAAATAATACTTTGCATGTTTATGTGTTCATTTTGACATTTCTTAGGTCAGAAAATGAAATAAAAACTGAGGAATGAATTTAAATAAGGTGAGTACTGGCATTCTGAAAGTTTATAACATCCACTATACATTCCTCCCTGTAAACAAACATTTCCTTCAATATTCACAATTTTATTCTTTCCTTCGCTTTGCCCATGGTTCTTAGTTAACATAAAATGGCTGCCTATAGTTTTTAGTTGATATAAAAAATGCTAATTGTTAGCTGAAGCAGCCATTTACAGTCAAAATCATAGCAACCAGCTAAGATATAGGGTCTTGTAAAAATAAAAAAAAATCACACAACGGGATCATAAGACGCAAAAATGTAGCCAACCACTGCTTATGCAGAGACAGTTTTGCCACGAGATATCAGTCAGAAGCAAACAGAAGCCCTTTTCTCAAGCTAATTCAAAGTTTACTAATTAATATGAGGTAGAAGAGAAAAAAAAACTTGACTCACATTAGTGTTAAGATCTTTCAGATGATTGTAATCACGTATGCCTATATAAATAATTAAGTTTTAAATATAATAGACACTAAAAGGATTTAACTGAATTCCTATGGAGCAACAGCATTTAAGAAGAGGGAGAAGCCCCTAGCCTGTTAACAGGGAGGAATAAATAGTAGGTACAGAAGTCAGTAGTATTGAAATTTGGTTGAATAAGATGCATTGTGAAAGCCAAAGAATAAGTGATAATGTCTGGTAAACATCAAACTCATGGAAGACCTATAACTGTCCATCAACTGATCATGCAATCACATGATTGAACTGATTGCGTTATTGACAGAATGCATATGTAATCACTTTACAATTGTTTGTAATTGCTAAGGTGGGATTTATTCAGCCATGAGGAGAAACTTCATGGAGTTCTCCAACCAATCATGTTGGTTGGAGTTCTCCAACCAATGGTCATTGCTCTCCTAACATCATGAAATAAAAGAACACTTGGTCATATATTTCATAGTCAGTACTGGAATTTTACTTTATACAAAATTGGCTAATATGTTTCTCTATAGCAATGACAACAATGAAGTACATGTAGAAACATGAAACGCTTCAGCATATTTAAGATCTAGAATTGCCCTATATAAACTATTTCCTCCCTCTGCCGATGTCCAGGCTAATATCCTTCTCAAGTCATACCATTACCAAAACATTATTTAATTATTACTAGATCTTGCTGTGTGTGAGGTGTTTGCCACATTCATCCAGATAGGACAGTATGATGCAGTAGTTGAGTTGTTCTTTACGTGCAAAACTTTGGCTATTCAGAAACTTTTCATGAAAGAGGGTGTCACGATGGCACAGTGGTCAGCACTGCTGCCTCACAGTGCTGCGGTCC
The DNA here is from genome assembly GCF_004010195.1 of Chiloscyllium plagiosum. Taxonomy (NCBI): domain Eukaryota; kingdom Metazoa; phylum Chordata; class Chondrichthyes; order Orectolobiformes; family Hemiscylliidae; genus Chiloscyllium; species Chiloscyllium plagiosum. Next base: position 70,159,293 of record NC_057715.1, read on the forward strand.
CAGGTTAGATTCCAGCCTCGGGAGACTGTCTGTGTGGAGTTTGCACATTCTCCTCGTGTCTGCGTGGGTTTCCTCCCACAGTCCAAAGATGTGCAGGTCAGGTGAATTGGCCATGTTAAATTGCCCATAGTGTTAGGTACATTAGTCAGAGGGAAATGGGTCTGGGTGGGTTACTCTTCGGAGGGTCGGTGTGGACTGGTTGGGCTGAAGGATCTGTTTCCACATTGTAGGGAATCTAATCTAATCAATTGTGACTAGCAATACATAACTAAAGTGCAACTTTTCTTGTTGTATAGTTGATTGAAGCGTGACAAATCCTTAAACGCCGTAGCTAAGGAATATGAAATCTGTGTTTAGATATTAAATATCAATTTACTGGTGGATTGAGTATTATCTGGAACTAGAGAAACAAACTGGATTCATATATAGATCTTAACAGATGAAGGTGGAAGCCAGTCTGTGCAGAATGTGAAGAGGTAGATTGTGACCCCAAAGATGGAAACCATTTCTCTTTATAATTAAAAATATCTCTATCTTAGAAAATAAATGTTCAGCTCATTATTAAAATTCATACCTGCCATACAGTATTTTCCATGTAACACCAATCAGATATATTTGAAAAAGTGAGAAAAATACAATTAAATAACTGGTGCGTTTGTAGCTACCAGAGTAGTTATTCTAGTCTGCTTACCGTACTGAGCAAGATGAAGCACCACGAAGCAATCAAAAATTTAATAGCTGAGAAAAGAAAGCAAAAAGAAAAATAATTATTAGTATATATTTTGACAAATTGATTTTAATAAGACATTCAAATCAATTTCTAGTTTCACAGACATTGGAAAGGGCTTTATCTATTGCCCCATTGTTTAGTTGAAAGTAAAAGGTGACGCAGTAATTCAAAACAAAACCACAAAATAATAGAACAGGATGGTGATAACCAGAGGTGTGTCAGGATTGGACAAAGCATACAAACTTCAAACTGCATCAGCAGAGTAGGTCAGAGATTACAAAAATGATAAAAAGACAGAACTAAAAAGTATGTATCTGAATGCACACAGCATTTGTATCAAACTGAATGAACTGTTAGAAGATATTTTGAATCCATCTGTTCAGACAGACCTCTGGGACAGGTGGAACTTGAACTAGGGCTTTCAGGCTCAGAAGTAGAATCACAAGAGGCCCCTCTGAATTGGGGACAGCGAGGTCTGCAGATGCTGCCTGATCTGCTGTGCTTTTCCAGCAACACACTCTCAGCCCTTCTGGATTGTTAGTCTAGACAGAAATGAATACATCACCTGACAGCCATAACAGGTAAATGGCTGTCGAGAGACCAAGGCTGGCACCTAAATATTTAAGGATATGTGGCACTTTGAGAAGTTTGCAATCTTGGGAAAGATGGTATGGTAGATAGCTCTGTTGATTAAGGATATCATCGTGCAGTACTAAATTGTGATCTTAGCTTGAAAGAGCAAAATGAGGAATCAATTTGGACAGAAATAAGAAACAGGTAAGTTAAAATACCACTAGTGTAAGTAATTTATCAGCCCTAACAGTAGTTATATTATGGAGACAGTACATAGGAAAAAGTAAATGGTTCATGTAAGAATAGGCTACTTTCACTTACATATAGATTGTGCAAATCAGACAGGCAAAGATACCCTAAAAAAATGAAAAGGACAATTTCTTACAAAGATCAAAGAGCTAACCAGGGAGCAGGTTTTCTCACCCTGGTAATGCATAATGAGATAGATTAATCAATAACCGCATCATGAAGAACTCTCTAGTGATAGTGACCATGATAGACATTTACATCTAGCTTGAAGGGGAGAAGTGCGGATCTATGAGCTTAAAGGCCCCAGGACCAGATGACCCGCTTTCAAGGATCATAAAAATGGATGCAGAAAGCATAGATGTATTGATAAGCTTCCAAAATTGGTCAGATTTTGGAAAAAAGGATCACAGCATGTTAGAAAATAGGTCATGCAAAAAAAAGGTAGAAATCAATAAGCCAGTTCACCAAATATCAGTCATACAGAAATTGTTAGAATTCATTATTAAAGGAAATTATAGACAAATACTTAGGAATCATAATGTGGTCAAGAAGAGTTAGCATGGTTTCGTAAAGGTCTTGGGTGTTTAACAAGAATTCTTCGAGGGTGTTAAGATGCAAGGTAGATAAAGTGTAATCTGTAGATCAAAGATTACCACACAGGATAACAGCATACAGTGTAGGGGACAACAAAGGCTAAAGCTTGATTAGCTTTCAGTAAGCATCAGATCAGGATGAATCTGTTTTATTCAGATTAGGAAGCTGTAATTAGTGAAATTCCACAAGAATCAGTGCTGGGACTCAGCTATTTCCAATATACATGAATCCTTTGGATGAAAGGACCTGATGTATAGTGGATGAATTTGTCAATGACATCAAAATAGATAGGAACGTGGTCAAGAAGACATAAAGAGCCTAGGGATGAAGACAGTTTAAACTAATAGACATAAATTTGGAAAATTCAGTATAATGTGAAGAAATGTGAACTTGTTACTTTGACAGGAAGACTTATCATTGGTGAGAGAAGAGAGAAGATTGAGGCTGGTAAAGAACTTAAACAGAGCAAATTAAAATAGACGTGGCAGCCAAGACAGATGAATTAAACTACATTTATTTCAATGCAACAGGCCTAACGGGTAAGGCAGAAGTACAGAGGGAACAAGTAAGAACATATCATAGCTATGACAGAAACATGACTGAGTGAGGAACAAAACTGGCAGCTCAATGTTCTGAGGTATAGATGCTATAGAAAGGATAGTGTGAGGAAAGAGAGGAGGGGGAATGGCATTTTACGGAAAACATCATGGTAGTGCTAAGGATATTACTGGAGAATCGTCCAGTGAAGTTGTATGGAACTGAGAAATAAGAAGGGGAGATCACTTTGATGGGATTGTACTACTATAGGCCTCTAAATAGTCAGCAGGAATTTGGGGAGCAAATATGTAGGAAAATAGCAGATATCTATAAGAATGTTATAGTAGGGTATTTCACCTTGCGTAACACTATGACAGTCCCAGTCTATGTTAAGGTTTGGAGGGGGAGGAATTTGCTAAGTGCATTCAAGAAAACTCTCAATCAATATGCTGATGGACCTACTAGAGAAGGTGCAAAACTCTCTCCTTTTGGGAAATAAGGCAGGGCAAGTAACTGAGGTGTTAATGGGGGAGCACTGTGGGTCTAGTTACCGTAATTCTATTAGTTTTAAAATACTTATGGAAAAGGGTAGACCTGATCCACAAGTTAAAGTTCTAAATTGGGCAAGACCAATTTTGATAGTATTAGACAGGAGTTTTCAAAATCTGATTGGGGAGGATGTTTGCAGGTAAAGGGCATCTGGCAGGTAGGAAGCTTTTCAAAGCAAGATAATGAGAGTTCAGGAATAGCTTGTTCCTGTTAGTGTGAAAAGCAAGGCTGGCAAGAGTAGGGAACACGAGATGATAAGAGATACTGAGGTTCTGCACAAGAAAAGGAGGCAGCTGGGATCAAGTGAATTCCTTAAGGACGGAAAGGGGACATGAGAAAGCATTAACAGATAAAGCTGAGAATCCAAAGACTTTCTACAGGTATATGAAGGGCAAAAGAATAACTAGGGAGAGGATAGGGCCCCTTAAAAGTCAATGAGACCATCTATGCATGGAACCACAGGAGATAGGCGAGATCCTAAACTAATATTTGTATCAGTATTTATGTGGAGAAAGACACTAAGCTAAGGCAGCACAGTTGCTAGCACTATTGCCTCACAGCACCAGGGACCCAGGTTCGATTCCAGCCTCGGGCGACATTGTGTGGAGTGTGCACATTCTCCCAGTGTCTGCATGGGTTTCCTCCGTGTGCTCTAGTTTCCTCCCACAATCCAAAGATGTGCAGGTTAGGTGAATCGACCATGTTAAGTTTCCCATTGCATTCAGGGATGTGTAGGTTAGGTGGATTAGTAAGGGGTAAATGTACTGTTTGGGGAAATGGGTCTGGGTGGGTTACTCTTTGGAGGGTCAATGCAGATGTTTTGGGCTGAAGAGCCTGTTTCCACACAATAGGGATACCCTGCCCTACCCTACCCTCTTCTAGGGAATGCAGGGAAATAAATAGTGATGCTTTGAAAAAGAGTCCATATTACAGAAGAGGTTGGCGCTAGATGTCTTAAAACACAAAAAAGGTGGGTAAATTCCTGGGACCTAATCAAGTGTGTCCCAGTACACAGTGGGAAGATAGGGAAGAAATCACAACCTCTAGCAGAGATTCTTGTATCATTGACAACCACTGGTAAGGTGCCAAAAGACTAGAGGGGGCTAATGTGCCATTATTTAAGAAAAACTGCAAAGAAAAGCCAAAGAACTGCAGACTGGTGAGCCTGATGTCAGTGGCGAGTATTGGAAAGGATTGACAGAGTCAGGATCTGTGTACATTTGGAAAGACAAGGACTGATTAGGGATAGTCAGCATGACTTTGTGTGTAGGATATAGTGTCTCAGAGACTTGATTGAAATTTTTGAAGAGTTATACAGTCAGTCATAGAGACATACAGCAAGGAAACAGACCCTTCAGTCCAACTCGTCCATGCCGACCAGATATCCTAACCTAATCTAGTCCCATTTGTCAGCACTTGGCCCATATCCCCCTAAACCGTTACTATTCATATACCCATCCAGATGACTTTTAAATGCTGTAATTGTACCAGCCTCCACCACTTCCTCTGGCAGCTCATTCCATACACTTAACATCCTATTCGAGAAAAAGTTGCCCCTTAGGTCCCTTTCAAATTTTTCCCCTCTCATCCTAAACCTATGCCCTCTAGTTTTGGACTCCCCCTACCCCAGGGAAAAGACCTTGTATATCTACCCGATTCATGCCCCTCATGATTTTATAAACCTCAATAAATAAGTTCACCCCTCAGCCTCCAACACTCCAGGGAAATTAGCCCCAGCCCATTCAGCCTCTCCCTATAACTCAAATCCTTCAACCCTGGCAACATCTTTGTAAATCTTTTCTGAACCTTTTCAAGTTTCACAACATCCTTCCGATAGGAAGGAGACCAGAATTGCACACAATATTCCAAAAGTGGCCTAACCAACGTCCTATACTCAATGCTCTGACCAATAAAGGAAAGCATGCCAAATGCCTTCTTCACTATCCTATATACCTGTGACTCCACTTGCAAGGAACTATGAACCTATACTCCATGGTCCCTTTGTTCAGCAACACTCCCCAGGACCTTACCATTAAAGGTACACAAGTCCTGCTCTGATTTGCTTTTCCAAAATGCAGCACCTCACATTTATCTAAATTAAACTCCATCTGCCACCCCTCAGCCCACTGACCCATCTGATCAAGATCCTGTTGTACTTTGTGGTAACTTCCTTCGCTGTCCATTACACCTCCAATTTTGGTGTCATCTACATACTTACTAGCTATACCTCCTATGTTCACATCGAAATAATTTATCTAAATGACGAAAAGCAACAGACCCAGCACCAATCCTTGTGGCACACCATTGGTCACAGGCCTGAAGATAGATGAAGGTAGAGCAGTAGACATTAGCTCCATGGACTTTAGCAAGATCTTCAACAAGGTTGCATATGGTGGATTGATTAGTAAGCTTAGATTGCATGGGATTCAGGAGAGCTAGCCAATTGGATACAAAATTGGTTTAACAGTAAGAGACAGAGTTTGGCGGTAAAAGGTTGTCGCTCAGACTGGAGGCCTGTGACTATCAGTGTGCCACAAGGATCGGTGTTGCTCGTCATTTATGTAAATAATTTGACTAAAATTACAGGATTAGTAAGCAGACGATATCAAACTTGGTGGTGGAGTGGGAGTGAAGAAAGTACTTCAGTGTTCAACAGGATCTTGATCAACTGGGCCAGGGGGCTGAAGAATGGTAGATGAAATTTAATTCATTTAAATGGGAGGTGTTGCATTTTGGGAAGACAAACTAGGACAGGACTTATACAATTAATGGTACATTTGTGGGGAGTGTTGTTGAACAAAGAACTAGGGGTTCAGGTACATAGTTCCTGGAAAGTCATATCACAGGTCTACAGGGTGCTGAAGGTGGTTTTTAGCATGCTTACCTTCATCAGTCAGAGCACTGAGTACAAGAATTGGGATGTCATGTTATGGCTGTACAAGACATTGGTAAGGCAACATTTGGAGTATGATGTACAATTCTGATTGCCTTGCAATAGGAAGGATGTTATTGAATTGGAAAGGGTGCAAAAAAAGATTTACAAGGATGTTATTGACACTTGGAAGGTTTGAATTATAAGGAGAGGTTGGAACTTCTTCCCCTGGAGCATTAGAGGCTAAGGGGTGACCTTATAGAAGTTTATAAAATAGTGAGAGGTATAGATAAGGTGAATAGTCAAGGTCTTATTCCCAAGCAGAACAAAGCTAGAAGGTATAGGTTTTAAGGTGAGAGGGGACAGTTATAAAGGAAACCTGTCGGGCAGTATTTTCACAGAGGGTGATGCATGTATGGAAGAGCTGCCTGAGGAAGTGACAGAGGTGAGCTATATTACATTTAAAAATCATTTGGACAGGTATGTGGATTGGAAATGTTTGAGAGGGATATGATACAAATACAGGCAAATGGGACGAGTTCAGCATAGACGAGTTGATCAGAGGGTCTGTTTCCGTGTTGTATGACTATCACTAGAAAAAGCAGTCTACTGTTTAAAGGAAGAGAAAATGTGCAACTCTGATACGTAAGATAGGGATGTCCTGCTATACAAATTGCAAAGCTGCAGGTATACAAATTGATTGGAAAGGCAAAAAAGAACATTGTGATTCATTACAAGGGGTTGGAAAGTTTTACTTGTGGGACTTTAGTAAGACCAGTTATGCAACACTATGTACAATATTAAAAATCACACAACACCAGGTTATAGTCCAACAGGTTTAATTGGAAGCACACTAGCTTTCGGAGCGACGCTCCTTCATCAGGTGATAGTGGAGGGATCGATCGTAACACAGAATTTATAGCAAAAATTTGCAGTGTGATGTAACTGAAATTATACATTGAAAAATTGATTGTCTGTTAAGCCTTTCATATGTTAGAATACAGTGATAGTTTCATTTCTTTCATGTGTAAATCACAAAACCTTTTTTTTAAAGTTGCATTCTCGGGTACAATATGGTCTACTTATTTAAAAATTGATGTATTTGTGTAAGAAGCAATTCACAGAAGATTTTGCATGACTCATTCTTGGAATGAAAGTCTTATCTTATGAAGAAATGCTGGACAGACTGTGCCAATATCCACTGGCAGTTTAGTAGAATGAGAAGTGATTTTAATGAAATATACAAGATACTGAAGAGACTTAACAGGGTGAGGCTAAAACTAGGGGCCAGGACTTTTCAATTTTTGACAGAGCTGAGGACAAATTTTAATTTCAGAGGTCACTAGTCTGTGGATTATTTTCTCAAGTAAGGCATGGGAGGCTGGGTCATTGAATTTATGAAAATTTTGCCTTACTCTGTCTTGAATAAGACAATGAACTCAAGTGTTATGATATTAGTTGGAAAGGTGGAGTTAGACCACAACTAAGGGTCACAAATTCAAGATTGTCAGCAAAAGAGCTAGGAACAAGTTGAGGAGAAACTTCTTTATTCAGACAGTATTTAGGATTCGGATTGTGCTGTCTAAGAGAGTGAAGGAAGTAGATTCCACAGGACAGCTGGATATATATTTGAAAGTGATCAACACCAGAGAGTGGGACTAGCAAGGTAGCTCTTTTGGGAGCTGGTACATGGGCCGAATGTCCATGTTCTCCAAATGTAAAATTGCATGATCTTATTGAATGGTAATCTTGAAGGACCAATGATATGTTTAAAAATTCTGATTTTACATCAAAACTGTACTTACTTTTTGCGATCCTTGTCTTTCTTGAGGTTCATTTGTGGTGCAGTCTGAAATGCCTGACCTTGAAGCAGTTCAGTTGCAGCCTTTCTTTTATTGAATACACTCATCTCTTCATCCAAGACACTTTTCTTTTCATCCAGTTTCTTTCTCTCTTCCTGGTGCATTTTCTTTAAGTTTTCAAACTTATCTTGCAACTGCCAATGTGATTTTTAAAAAATGTTATTAAATTCAAGCTTCATAAGATGGTATCAAATCTGCAAAGCTTTTCTTAGTACAGTGTCTTGCTTATAAAGTTAAAAACCACAGGCAATACACAAATACATTGTTTGCAGGGTGTGCATTACAATCCTAGACTTCCTTTTAATTGCATGAGTAGATAGTTACCCTGTCTCCTTTAAATTTGTTTAAATTAGTTCATTCTGCAGTGATATTGTACCTTAAATGGTTAGTTTTCTTTCCTTAAGATTTTAGCAAACACATCTTCATTTCTCAGTTACGTAAAATTAAAAATGCAAATTGATTCTTTATTATTTGTATTAACTTCCTTTAAACCCACAAGTTGCATTGCCTTCAGTGCAAATATCAGATAGAAAACATTAAGACGATGTTGCTTGTCAATCTAAATCCAAGCTATCTTTCTCGGTTAGGAATAATTTTTTAAAAACTAAATTTAAAAATTAGCAATGGGGTTTCTTTTGCTAAGAATTTTCCTGGGTTCACCCAACTGGCTGCTAACGTTAGCAGAAAATTAGATTCACTTGTAAATGGATTTCCAGCAACATTCTGACTGAACGCCTACAAAAGTTGTACCAATATGAAAGGTGAACACTGAAGGAAGTACCAGTATATTTGTCTTGCAAATACCTAAATCAGGGAAGTAACACAATGTTGTTGCTTAACAAAGTACCATAACACTTTACAAAATACAACAGCATAATGCTTAACTTTATTAGCATAGTAATAAAAGGTAGGCAATGACTTAAAACAAAGTCTGTTTAAATCAACTTTCTGGCAGTGTTTAAACTTTGTGTGCAGTATTTTTTACCATCAATATTTCTTGAATGTGGCATATCATGGTGCATCTATACCAGGTACATTCTCCACATCCTTACTTGGTTTCCTAATTCCCAACTAATTATTACAGTCCTTGTCAAAACGGTCTCACAACAATTCCAAGATTGTTTCTCAGCATCAAACAGCAGTCATATGTGTCCAAGTCAGATGGTCTTCATTTGGAGGTGAAGAGTTCATGGCCTTCTCAAAAGAGGTTACAGGGGTTGGCAATGTTTCTATAGCCAGAATATTGTGGTCTAATTTGATAAATAGAAATATATAAAAGTTGGTACTAAGTTTTTCTGGATGAATAATCTGTTCCAACACAACCAATTCCATAAAGAGGAAAACAAAAGAAAGATTTTCAGAAATAACTAAGACTTCACATAATGCTTGTCAAGCCCCTTTTGCTAACTAATCATTATTAAATTTACTTAAACTACTGCCTTCATTACTTGGATATTACACTGTTATTGTGCATAAGGTGGAATGAGAGTTTGTGTAAGCTTACATGTTATAGCAATCAATTACTTCAGTACCTCTCTCTCTGCCTCCTTTAACTGAGACTCTTTTTCTTTAACTCTCATCACAAACATTTGCCTCATTTCCTCTTCCTTCCTCTGAAGTTCACCAAGAAATTCATTCCTCTTAGCTTCATACGTTTCTTGAAGGCTGGAAGAAAGTATTAACTAATTGTTTCAAAAAACCCTGGACACAGATGTCAAACTTATAACCTTAATATAAAAGTGTTGATGTTAGTAAAATTATTTATTCATATTTCAGGGATCTATGTACATCTAGAGGACGAATGAAGTATTTGGAAATGTGAAAACTTTATCAACAGTACACTTTTCATAAAAAGGCTAACATTATTTCTACAGTTGGTACACCAAACAATAACATTTTTCTGCCATCGATTTTCTTCTGGTAGCTGACAAGTTTTTAAAAGCTAGCACAGCAGTAGATCGATATTCTTCTCCAGGACATGGTACACAAAAATGTTTTAAAAACAACATTCTATAGGGGTTTCAGCAACATGGACAATGGTGAGATTTGTGGCAGAATCAGATGAAAGGTCTGGGGAGGCATATATAATCAGGAGTAATTCAATGCATTTTTCATGCATTTATCAAGCAGCAATGGGAGTTCCTCAGTAGACAGAGCCACTTGCCAATTAAAGATGGAATTATAGATGGTTAAATGCTTATTAACGCCACAACTCACCTCATTAAGGAAGAGGGAGATGGCAGAGGGCAGGGTGACACTAGGCACATTGACACACAAGATGACCGCTGAGCCATAAGCTGGCCAACTTGACACATAAGATGGCCGCCGGATCACAACGTGGAGAGAAACAGCAGAGCAGGTACAGACACTGCCTGAGACCACCAGAATGCCAGCACAATGCACTTGATTAGTTTAAGGTGGGTGGGGGAGAGATACACGAATAACAAACACTTCTCTCCGAAGTGTCTGGGTCCAACCAGCACCTCTTATAGAAATGCTAACAACTTGATACAGATTAAATATGAAATGTTAATGTTAATGGCCAGGGCTGCAGTAATGGTCCTTCTCAGGAAGAGCAATTAGCACCTATTACTACAGCAATGGAATTCCATGCAGACATTGAAACTGACATCGTCAGTTTCAGGATAGACATGACTGTATCTAAACGATCAATGATTCTGCAACGTTTACTATAAACAAACCATGTACAAAGACAATAATCTCATCACTGACCTATTGTATCACAAGATGTATAAAAAATTCTCGACATGTGCTCCAGGTTGAGAAGGACTCTCAGCTGACCTCTATGCTGTTGGGGTCTCTCTCTCTCTGGAGCTCCAGTATTTCCTTGTGCAATAAACTCTGTCATTGAACCCCGACTCTGACTCAGACTGGTGCTTTTCCCCACGACATTAACATTCAGCTTTCTATCTTAGCTCGCACAATAAAGAGGCGAGACATCGAGAATTTACTACATAAAACTCAGTGGATACCCAGCAACTTCAGCTCTATGCTAGCTACAACCAGCCTCAATGATGCTCAGTACCAAAGATTATCTTATAGCATGATCAATGGGCACCAGCCAAAGCCACCCCTTAACCACAGGCATTGGCACCAGATATTTGTCAATCCCTCACACAGCACCCCTCCAATCTATCTGCAAAACACTCATGCAGCTCACAACAATCAGGTGCAAGGACATTTTGTGCGCTGGGACAGGATTAGACCAAGCTGCATCTCAGAGCTGCTTGTTTGCTCACTTATAGTTGGTTCACTTCATAAATAGGTGGCTAAATGAGTGGTGCAGGAAAGAAGGGTTCCATTACGTAGGCACTGGCAACAGTACCGCAACAGGAAGGAACTGTACCATTGGGATGGGCTCTATCTCAATCAATCTCCATGCTGTAGCAGGATTACAGCAAAAGGCAAAATTGAGTAGTCACAAAGATTTCAACAGAGTTTAAAAGGGGGTGGGAGGGCTCAGGAGTGGTTACTAACATTTCCAGAATGAGTAATAGGATAGAGAGTATGGAAAGGATCAGGAATCTAAATTCAAGGACAGCAGATAAGGGTACAACTATGGGAAGGGAGCCAATCAACACAGGACTGAGGATGTTGCACTTAATGTGCACAGTATAGGAAATAAAGTAAATGAACTTGTAGCACAGATTGAGAATTGGCAACTATGATGCTGTGAGCATTAGAGATGTAGCTGCAAGCAGATTAGGGGTGGAAACTAAATATCTAAAGGATGGGCATCCTATCAAAAGGACATGCAGATGGGCAGAGTGGTTGGGGTCGACACTGTTAGCAAGAAGTGAAATTAAATCAATAGTGAGAAATGATATAGGGTTGGAAGGCATACAATATGCCTGGTCAGATGTAAGGAACTATAAAAGAAAAAAGGACCTGATAGGAGCCTTGGAGGGGGTTCAGAGGAGATTTAGTGAATGATCCTGGGGATGCCATGTGAGCTTATAGGAACTTATGATATGAGGAGTGGTTGAGGACTTTTATACTTGACGGAAGTTAAAAGGATGAGGGGGCTTTTCATTGAAACTTACGAAATATTGAATGGCCTGGACAGAGTGAACATGGAGAACATGCTTCAACTAGGAGAATCCAAGACCGGAGGGCACAGCCTCAGAGTGAAGGAACGACCTTCTAAAACTGAAATGAGGAGTAATTTCTTCAGCCAGAGGATGGCTGAACCTGTGGAAGTACTTACCACAGAATGTTGTGGAGGCCAAGTCATCAAGTCTCTAACACAGAGATAAATAGGCTTTCATTGCTAAGGGGAACAAGGGTTATGGAGAAAGCAGGAGAATGAAGTTGAGAAACGTATCAGCCACAATCAAATGGTAGTGCAGTTTCAAATGGGGCAAATGGCCTAATTCTGTTCCTATATCTTATGGTCTTACTGAATGCTTGCAACGTCCCTGCCTTGCCTTCCCTGCCCTTGCTGTGCCACTTAGCTCAGTTACAAAACCAGACAGCTTGCCTTGCTGCTCAGCAATCCTACTTAAAAGGAGGTGTACACCTTATTGTGTGGCAGTGTGTCATGCCAATTTCACACATGCATCATTTGGCAACAGTTTACGTTGCAAAAATAACAAATGTGCAACAAGCAAGCAGCCGAGTCTCAAAGTGCCCAGGAAGCTACTGGCAGTCATATTTCCATATGTCTAAAGCATATTTACTATATTAAATGTTTAATTGACTATATAGCACTTTGGGGTGTCCTGAAATCATGAAAACCACTACATAAATTAAACCCCTCTCCTTTAACAGCAGTGGATTTTCCCATTAACATTCTGGCCAGTGTTCATTCCATACTCAAGAGAATTAAAACTTTTAATTGGTAATTTCTTATATTGCTTTTTATGGGATATTACTGCACGCAGTTTGGCTTACACATTTGCCTGCATTACAATTGTAACAACAACATTTCAAATGTAACTCATTTTTCTGAGGAGTACTTTGGAACATACATACGCACTATAAACATGTAAATTCTCATTACGTTCACTAGAAAAGTTTAAAAGGAAACGTAAATAAAGCTTTAAAATTATGGAAATTTGGATAGTGAGTAGAGCAGGGCTTGCATCTGATTTGGCAGTGACGATGGATCACCAGTGTAAAATTAACAAAAAAGGGAGGCAGTAAAATTTGCACCTTTTAAGCTGAAAGCTGAATATTCGAGCAAAGGAATATGCCTAGTACCTGACTGGCTTGTTATTTGGATCTGTATCTTTGAATCCCATCTCTTCTAACTTGCAGCGACGATACAGCTCATAATGCCGAGTGTGCGTCTGCTCTCTCAAGTCTTCCATGTTGACACAGACAAGCATCTCCCGCAGTTTCACAAAGTCACTGTGGTTCTCATTTTCAACTAAGATAAATTTAGACAAAATAAAAGTGTGCACAAAGAATTGATGATTGACAATTACTATTGATCAGCCATGATCATATTGAATGGTGATGCAGGCTCGAAGGGCAGAATGGCCTACTCCTGCACCTATTGTCTAGATGAAATATTGTTGAGGCAGTATTATACTGTCACATTCCATGTTAAAGCCAGCACCTTGATGGCAGATGTACAAACAATAAGATAAATTGTTTAAGCATTATTAGAATGAATTTATCCTTTTTTTTGGCCTAATGGTTTATGTGATGTACAAAGATATAGTGCAACATAATAGATTTGCAGCTAAATTGGCACTATTGGACTATAGTTTACTGCACGTTTTGAAATCTTTCCCAGAATTTCTTACGATACTTTGTAGTCTATTAACACTAAACCATAGCCATCTCTCCCCCAACACCCATGCAATTGGTCTTGTTTAGATTTAAAATTTTTATTGGAACTGGTACACAAACACTTAATATGCTTATCCTTTCTCCCTGCTGCACAGGATCACTTCATTATATACAAGATTCCTAGAAGCCTATCCTCAATTAGTTTTTCACATTTTCTTTCAGAAAAGTGAAAGTATTGTACAAAATAGCCTTAAAGATTACTCAGACCAATTTCATCTGTTAGTCTATATCAAGTTGAAAAATCCCTCACCATTTTTGTTATAAGCTCAAAATTATTTACTGATTAATACCTTTTCTAATGATATAACTATGGTGAGAGTGCCTATTAACCACTTTGAGGAGAAAGTGAGGGCTGCAGATGCTGGAGATCAGAGCTGAAAATGTGTTGCTGGGAAAGCGCAGCAGGTCAGGCAGCATCCAAGGAACAGGAGAATCAACGTTTCGGGCATAAGCCCTTCTTCGTCTTATGCCCGAAACGTCGATTCTCCTGTTCCTTGGATGCTGCCTGACCTGCTGCGCTTTTCCAGGACCACATTTTCAGCTGCCTATTAACCACACCTATCTCAGTTTTGTCCCCCTTGTGGTTGTAATGTCCATCCATATGGATTCTACTTTCTCACCTTTTTAGGCAAGATCATTCCATATCACGATCCGTGTGTATCTCTTCTCATCATGGACTACACTTCCCTTTCCATTCTGAGAGTCTTATAGAAATGTTACTATCCCTGAAATATTTACTTCCAACTTTGATCACTTTATAACTATGTCTCTAACTGTTATTAAATCGAAACAATTTGTCCGTAGGGCTGATAGTTTATCAATCTTTTTACAAGTTCTCTGCTCTCTAATCTGCATTTATTTGCTCTTTCATTTCCCATCTAATCTTCAGAACATCCAAATCAAACCTCAGCAGAAATCATGCAATTATATTAGTCTAAATAATTGGTGAAGCAGTCAGCTTCCTCCTTTTCTCTGAAGTTGTGCCAGCCAAACGTACTATAAAAGTCACTGCAATTTTGTGTCTGTTCTTTTTACCTTGCACAACTCCCCATGGATACTGTCGAGCTTTAACCATTTTGTTCCCAACTTTCACTTCTTCTGTACTTCCAATTACAGCAAATGGTAGATGGCCCTAAAGTTCAAGATTTAAAAAACTTCCATTTTAGCCAGTAGCATAAAAGCTTTGAGCTACCATTTAACAAACAATTTACTCAAACAGTTAACTCAGTTTAATCAGTCCTGAATGTGGGTACATATTTTTGCATCATTATTAAAAAAACCAAAATTTCTCTTTCAACTCTAAATTCAAACATGCAGATAGTTGAGTTTTTTAAGATAGTTGATTTACTTTAATTAATCTACCTTTATAGAAGAGTGCAATTAGTGTTAAAATACTTACATTCATTGTTGAATTAATTTTCGCTACTGTCTCATCATCTATTGGAAATTGATAGATCTGTACCCCATTGCTAACCAGTTCACCCATTATTTTGATTTTAAATTTATGAAGCTCATTTTTGGCAACAGTGTCTGCCTTTGCAATAACTGGAATGATGTTCACCTGTGCAAACAAAATTCACAACATTAGAATTCATTGTCCCATTTAAAAAAAAATCTCAATTTATGATTCAGTAATGTTAAGTAATCCACAGAACAAAAACAACTTCTGCAACTGTGCAAAATCTCAAATGATAGTGATGGTTATATATTGCAATCAAGTTGTATTTGACTTCATAGCATTCAAAGCTTTCTTCTTAATGTTTTTGCAGGATGTGAGCATTTCTGGCAAAGCAAACATTATTGCTGGCTAAGCAAACAATTTAATTGTAAGAAGTGGCTAAAGGCAGGGAATCTGTTTGGCCTGATGTTTAAACAGTAATTGGAGTATAGCTGTACAGGTATGTGTTTATGGAAGTGTCATCCGTGCCACTTGTGTCATGAGAAGCATTGGCTTGTGGTAGCTTCACCACTACATAGATGGTATAGGGCAATATGAGACTACCACCACTTGACTGGGTGCACGGCTAGGGCTCTAAAATGAAGCTAGTGATATCTTAGTAGTGATGAGTGCTATTGCCTATGGAGAGTGGGACAACCCAATTAGCATTGGACAAGAGGGACACTATTGGGGACGTGGTACATACTTAATGAGGTGAGCTTGAGATGATAGCATAGGAAAACTTGCTAGGCCTCATGGAGAGAAACTCTAACATGAAACTCAATGAAAATTCACTTAGATGATTCCTTACATTCATCCCAGTATTTTCTGTAGCGAATGAATAGCAGCAGCACCAACAACAATAACATGACGACTGATAACAGTGTTGACAGAACATTTATGCAGTAAAATGGTAAACTTTTCTTCCATTTTCAGGGTTGTGGAATGAATGTGTTATGGGAGGAAAGCCTCAGAGTAAAAAGTCCAGAACCTCTGATCTATGCAAATCTTTCCTTACAGCTTAACTTCTTGATACGAGCACAGAGTTATTTTGGAGAGAAATATGATAAGTGAAACATGAAGAATACAAATTCTTAACATCTGGTGGTAAATCTAAGACACTGTTTTGAGTAAGCAAAATTAAAGACACTCTTCACTCATGGATACATTTGCCTTTTTCCCTGTAAGGATGACTTCTAAAAGAGGGAATTCTTAATAAATCCTAAATATAAGATTCAAGTATTAGACCAAAGTCTAAAACTTTCCCAGGATTTCTACGACAGAACAGTTTTATGTTTGTGGACAGCTTACACTGCGGCTGCAGCCTGAACAGCCAGCATGTCACCAATGCAGCCATTTACATTTTGTTTTGCATCCCACCACTACAATGTCACTATCTTTTCTGATTAATTACTGCAAGGTGTTTCGTTATCCCCCTCAAGCATGCAGGATAGATTTAAGCAGAACTGTTGAAGTTTATTTTAAATGATAGATTAAGGAACTTCAATATTGTTTCAGTTAAAGGCTAAAGGGTAACCAGAACAGCTGCAGGTCCACGTTGCTGTCATTAGGCTGTTGATAGAGGCTCCCATGGACTTAATACAAAAGGAGCAAAATGTGAAAGCTGCTAAATTATCATGTGAATATGAATCACCTACATATGAATTGGGGAAATTCAGAATTAAATATATACCTCACATTTTTAAAAAAAGTCCATTTTATGCAGTGCAAAGAGTTTCTAGGCTCAATAGGAGAAATAGAGATGAAATGAAGAAGAACACATAAATGTTCCTAAAACATCAGACAACAATTTATGGAATACATTTTCATCAGTGCTTCTGACACTTATGGCTTTGCCATATATTTTAGCTTGTGTACTATGATTTTAACATGGGCATATTTGTATTAAGTTACATAATACCTCACTGTAACATTTATATTGGTCCTCAAGTTGCTAATGGAGACAATGTAAAAAATTGCTATCAATAGTGGTATAAAAGCTAAACACCTCACATGACTGTCAGCAGTTGCTTTTGATATTACAGTCATGCAATAAACAGTTGAGCATTCCAGCTTCACTGTTACCTCAAAATTACAGTGGTTGATACACTAGTGTCTTCAATGAGTCACAGAATCACAAAATTGTTACAGTGCACGCGGCCATTTGGCCCACTGGATCTGAAACAGCTCAGTTATCTGCTTAAGTACAAATATCAATTAGGGCACATGAACAAATACATTAAAAAAACATAAGCATGGAGTCTGGATTCTAAGTTAAATTCCAATCAGTAAGTTAAATTGAGTAGCCCTGCACAAAACAGGTCCTTGTTTTGGCTGCTTTTCCTAATGGAATAGAACTTTTCTAGACATTTTCCAATGACACCCACATCCCATGAATGAATAAAAATTAGAAATTGTGCGAGTTAAATTTCATAAGAACGCAGACCACATTTTCATCTAATCAGTACGAATACCCTCCCTAATAGTGAGATCTTAGTATTCAAAAACACTGGCAATAAATCTTTCCTACCAAAAGGTTGAACAGACAAAAACAAATACTCATCCAGTCTGGATTTATAAGGAAAAGTTATACTTTGAGAAAGAGTTCCGAATCATATGCAGTAAGATCTCAAGCTGAGGTTGCAGTGAAAATCTACATACAAGAGATAGGTCATTCAGTTAATAGCAAATGACACAGTTGACTCTAAGTTTTGATTGAATTGACTGTTCCCTTAAGCTCCATTTGCCTATGTTTCACAATTCCAAACAACTTCATTGTTTATCAAAAATCTATCCAACTCCTTGAATATATTCAATGACACATCTTATACTGCTGTCTTTTAAAGAGAATTCTAAAATCCAATGATTCTGAGAAAAGAATGTCTTCCTCGTTTGTCTTCTTGACTCAGAATTTAGTTTTTTCTTCATTTCCATTTCTTCATATGAAGGTCTTTGCATACCTTTGGAGTTCACATTTACCAGTGCTAGTACTATTCTATGGCTTCATAATGCTGCAGCTTTAATTGCTCAAAAACTTCAATTCCAGAAGAAACCTCATTCAGAATTAGATTATACATAAGAACAAGCCATTTAAGCAAACTAAATGTTTATGCTTAACACTAGCTTCTTTCCAACATTTTTAATCACATGAAATCACCACATTCTTCTACTTCCTTGTGTTTCTCTAGATTTCATTTAAACGCATCGCATATTATTCACCTTAACTATTGCCAGTGATAGCAACTTCCAAATATTACCATTCTCTAGATGAATACATTTTTCCTAAAATCTACTGGCTTCCTTAGATTTAGGGTATCTGATTATGTTTCTTTCCGCAAATTGAAAAATCTTTATTTGAAGCAATTAAAGCTTTTTAGATATCTACGGATCCTTTCTGAATAGATATAGGTTCCATATTCTTCATAAGAAAGCTGTTATATCTTTTTTTTTACAATTTGGAGAGTAGAACTTTAAATCAACTTCAAGACAATTAGTTCCTTAACCTTTAAAAGTCTCCACAACCTTTTAGTTTTACATGGTCACTCATATCTTAGTTATCTAACATTTTAATCCTTGAGCCTCATCCTTTTCACTCTGCCATTGGAATGATCTCAAAAGATCTCTTTATCGTTCAGTGGAGTTGGAAACTTCAGTCTTTTTTAAAACTCTAGAAATCATTCTATAGCTTTGTTTGAACCTTTACAGCACTGTGCCATCCATGAATGGGCAAGGACTAAAACTGGATGCAGAACTGTAAATGCAGTTCAAGTAAGAATCTGTGTAATGATGAATAATGGTGTCTTTTGATTTGTATTAAATGATTCTATTCCCAATGCATCGCTGACTGTGGTTATAGTTTCACTTACACTATCAATACACTTGGAACCATCAGTGCACAACAGTACCTAGATCCTTTTTGCCTTACTATAAAAGATATTTAAAGTGGTTGAATGAGCTAAGTTATTCTGTACTGATCCGATCCAACTGTACAACATTTACTTACATTAACTGCAATGTCATTGTTTGATCCATTCCGTTAGCCCATCTAAACTTTCATGCAGAAAACTGTACTATCACAGTCGTAATAAGTGCACAAATTTGAATTATGTATTGTCATTTCTTTTAAACAAAAAAACTAGCATTAATTTCCTTCCCTTGGTTTTCCTCTAGTGGGTAGTCGTGAGTGCCTTCTTGAACCACAACAGTCCATTTGGGATGGGTAGACCCTCAATACTGTTGGACAGAAAATTCCACAAGTTTTGATTCAAAGACAGTAAGGAAGAATGGTCTACTTTCAAGTCAGGATTGGGTGTGGCTTGGAAGGGAACTTGAAGGTGGTGACATTCCTATGTATCTGCAATCCTTGTCCTTTTAGATGGCAGTAGTCATGGGTTTTGGGACAATATCTAAAGAGCGTTGGTGAATTTCATGTAGTTGGTACATACTGCTGCGATTGAGATTCTTTGGTGGAAGGACTGAACGTCTGTGGATGTGGCGCCAATGAAGTGGGCTACTTTCTTCCAATGGCATCAAGCTTTTCTAGCCAAGTTAGGAGTATTCCAACATATCTACAGTGGGCAGGGTTTGGGGAGTCAGGAGGGGAGTTCCTCACTGCAGGATTCTTAGCCTCTGACCTGCTTTTGTAGTCATACTATTCATATTGTTAGTCCAATTCAACTTCCCCTCAAGGGAAACACCCCCAAGATGTTCAAAGTGGGGGAATTCAGCCATTATAACCCTACTGAACGTCAAGGTATGAATGTTAGATTCTCTCTTGTTGGACATGGTCATTACCTGAATGTGTGGCACAAATGTTCTTTGCCACTTGTCAGCTTGTACTTGGATTTTATCCATGCTATACTCCATTTGGACATGGACTACTTCAGTATCTCAGGAATTGCAAATGATGTTGAATATTGTTCACTGATGATTGCATGTCCCCACTTCTTATTTTAAAATGGAGAGAAGGTAATTGATGAAGCAGCTGAAGATGGTCTGCAGTCACCGTCTATAATCTCATTCTATGGTCTTTGGAAGATGCAAGAGGCAAAAAGCTACATCACAAACTAAAAAACTGAAAATTATGTGACCTACAAAGATCAAGGGTGAATAAAAGACAGTTCTCAAAAAGGTTACAAATGACAATGGCATGTGGCAGCTGGAAAGCAACACTTGGCAATTAAAAGTACTTTTCAGGAACAGAAATGAGAGTAATGAAGGTGTGTGGAAGGGAGACAAAGTAGACACTTCTTCTTTCACAGGATGTCAACATCGTTGGCTCGCCCAGTATTTGCTGTCCATCCCAAATTTGCAAATACCAGTCAGTTACTTCTTGAAACACTTCAATACAAGTAGTTTAGGTACATCTGTAGTGTTGTTAGGAAAAAGCTTAAAAAATCTGATCAAGTGGCAGTAAAAGAATAGTGATATAATTCCAAGTCTGGATGGTGTATGACTTGGAGGTAAATTTGCAGACACTAATGTTCCCATGCATTCATCACCCTCAACATTCGAGGTGATAAATGTCATGGGTTTGGTAAATGCTATTGAAAAAGCAGTGCCAAGTTGCTGCAATGCATCTTGTAGAAGATACATAATACTGTCACTTTGCATCGCAGATGAAGACAGCAAATGTTTAGATGTAGGTTGAGGTGGTAATCCAGTGGACTGTTTTGTTCTGGATGGTACTGAGCTTTGAGTGTTGAAGGAACTGCAGTCTTTCAAGTAAGAATGCATGTAGATGGTTGACTGTTGTTTAAGAGTCACTCTGCTGAATTCCCAGCTTCTGACTACTTCTTTGGCCACATTTATGTGAGAGGCCCAGTTTTGGTCAATAATAATTTAACCATGTTGATGGAAGGAACAAGAACAGAGTATGGTAGAAGGAGAAGAAAGGTATTTTGGAAGAAAGCTGCAGCGGGAGCCAGGCAATAATTTAGCTAGAAAAAGCAACTTTTAGCTTCAAAATAAACATAAAACATCAAAACTGAGGAATCCAGATCTAATGAGAGGAGTGACTAATTAAGACAAGTACCCAAGGACAAGGCCCAATCACTGAGAAGCCCAAAGCTTGAATTAATGGGGTTTGCAAAAATTATGAAGCAAAGAAAATGTTATCTTCAGCATATTGTGTATTCACATCAAAAAATTTTGTGGAGATGTACAAAAGGTGCCTCATGTTTTAAAGAAAAACTGCAAATTTTTTTGCTGTCCATATGCCAAAATTTAAATATACATCCCAATCCATTCTGAGAATGACACCAATAAGTCAGAAGTTTTTCTGAAGCAGCAATTGTTTGCATGATGATTTGTTGGGTGCACCATAGAGTCATAGAGATGTACAGCATGGAAACAGACCCTTCGGTCCAACCCATCCATGCCAACCAGATATCCCAACCCAATCTAGTCCCACCTGCCAGCACCCGGCCCATATCCCTCCAAACCCTTCCTATTCATATACCCATCCAAATGCCTTTTAAAATGTTGCAATTGTACCAGTCTCCACCACTTCCTCTGGTAGCTCATTCCATACACATACCACCTCTGCGTGAAAAAGTTGCCCCTTAGGTCTTTTATATCTTTCCTTTCTCACCCTAAACCTATGCCCTCTAGTTCTGGACTGCCCAACCCCAGGAAAAAGACTTTGCCTATTTACCCTCTTCATGCCCCTCATAATTTTGTAAACCTCTATAAGGTCACCCCTCAGCCTCTCCCTATAGCTCAGATCCTCCAACCCTGGCAACATCCTTGTAAATCTTTTCTGAACCCTTTCAAGCTTCATAACATCTTTCAGATAGGAAGGAGACCAGAATTGCACGCAATATTCCAACAGTGGCCTAACCAATGTCCTGTACAGCCGCAACATGACCTCCAAACTCCTGTACTCAATACTCTGACCAAGAAAGGAAAGCATACCAAACGCCTTCTTCATTATCCTATCTACCTGCGACTCCACTTTCAAGGAGCTATGAACCTGCACTCCAAGGTCGCTTTGTTCAGCAACACTCCGTAGGACCTTACCATTACATGTATAAGTTCTGCTAAGATTTACTTTCCCAAAATGCAACACCTCACATTTATCCGAATTAAACTCCATCTGCCACTTCTCAGATAAAACAAATTTCTTTTAAAAAAACTATATTCAAGGTGCTGTACAATTACAGTCAGTAGGTGTACTCCCTCAAAATCAAGGTATATTCCCATCAAAGGAAAAGGTAGGACAAATAAATCTAGAGCTCCAGAGATGACAAAGCAAATAGAAACTTAGGTAAAGAAAGGAAAAATGTGCTTATGACAGGCTTCAGGTAATGGAGACAATTGAGAATCAAGTTGAAGACAGCAGGGTGTTAAGAAAACAAATATGAGATGCAATTAGAATATATGAAAATAAAGGCAGTTAACATAAAAGAATTTTTTTTAAATCTTCTATAAGCACATCAATAGTTATAAAAAAAAAGTGGTAAAAGTTGAGTAGAAGATTTACACTCAGAGGCAGGAAGCACAGCTGAGATGTTAACTGAAAACTGTGCATCTGACCCTATCTATAAAAGCATATGCTCTCCAGGCCAGTGATAGAGGCAGAAACTCGGTCACTAGAAGAGTTTAAAAATCAACGAAGTGGCATTGGATCAGCTATTGATATTTAAAAGTTAATGAGGTACAAGAACCACAATATACTAGGAAAATGCCCAAATACACAATGAATTCTAATTCATAGGCCAGTTGAAGGTGGAAATTGACACTTGCCATTGGGTAACCACAGGGGCTCTATTTTACTACTTTACTGCAGAAACTAAAAAAAAAATAATCAATAAATCAAGATCCTACATATTTCATCCAGGATACAACCTGGATTTCAAACATGGAATTTTAGCTTAAGCAAACTGAGATCAGGGTGAAGGGAATAAGAGTGTTAGTTTCCAATTACAATGAAAAGCACTCAGTATTGTTTCAAAATGTAGAATTCATGAGTGCATCGTAATGACAATGCAGTATTTTTGAGAATCATGTGTCATGCAGAAACAAATGCTGTTCCAGAATTAGTTTAGCCATTTGTACATATCTAAAGTTGATGTTTTCAATTAAAAACAGTCTAGACCAGCAATCACTCTGCAGATGTAGGCAGAAACCAATCTATAATTCAGATAACCAAATTTGTTCTGAATTAAAGCAAAGGGTCATCAATATTGTCACTACAAACAGACTTGCTTACGAAGAAACCTATATTTAATTCAAATAACTTGCGCTGGTAACAAGGAGTCTATACAAGTTTTCTGCTAATCTTCACATCTATTCAAATCCTGTTTACAAAACTTATATCCTTTTCACATATACCTTAAACGAACCAATATTAACTGTTTCAGCAACTCTGATCACAATATTAATAATGATTCTTTTCATTTTTTTATTTAATCTGCTAGTGACTATATTTTACCCCCTTCACATAAGTGGAAAAAGTAATTCAAAATCAGGCTTCTTCATAATTGTGAAGGCTTGTATTACATATCAATATCACTTCAAGGAGGGAAAAACCATACATTTTTCAACCTTTCCTGATAATTACACATCTTAGTTCTATTGAAATATTTTCCACACTTTATAGAGTTAGAAGAGTCCATACAACTACAAAAATAAATTACTTTTTAAAAAGGCAGAGTCCAACAATGTCAATTGAATATTATGGCTGTTTGTGTGTTCTATTCTATAAGTGGTGAAAGAAAAAATGGAGATCAATTTTGTTCACATACATTTCAATAGGTTTTCCAACATTAACAAAAAATACTTGCCTAGCGACAACAGTCCAATGACAGAAAAACAGAATAATCCAGAAAGTATATATGTGGCTTTGCCACAGCATAGAAGCAAGACAGCTGGACAGCTGAGTTGAGAAAACTCATCTGACTTGGTTCTGAAATTAAGAGTGATCTTGCTGAAAAAAAAAGTTCTGCAGATGCTTTTTGTATTGCACTTATTTGGACAATTCATAAAAACACCAATTTAGGACAAACTGACATTCATTTATTTTTTTCTCTTTTTTTTCCACACTACCACCTAACTGCGGTAGTGCTCATTTTTTCCCCAGCACCCATGTTGTGTGTGTGCAGGTGTGAGACAAAGTGAGAGACACAAGGTGTACAAATCTTTATTCGATTTCCACCACCAGAAAGAAAGGAAACACCCGAGTGGCCAGTGACAAGCAGTGCCCTTCACAAACGGCAATGCTGTGATCAAACAGTGAAGGGGAGGGCAGGGACTAAATCAAAATAGAGTTGGAGGGGGAAATAATGCACTCCACTCCCTGCGGTGCCCACCTGAACAACTCCAGGGTGTTGGTGAACACCGCGTGCTCCTTCTCCAAGGACAGCCGGGCTCTAACATAACCGCGGAAGAGGGGCAGACAGTCGGCCCTACTGTATGACAGGAGAGTACTGATTGGTTAGCAAGAGGAGTCAGAGGTGTTTCCATGGATAATGCACCAATTAATAATGACCGATAGTTAATTACCAGTTTGTGCTTGAAGTTTAAACCAGGTGAGACTCTGATTGGTCAAGGCATTGTCCTGAGAATGTATCAGCAAATGGCTGTTTCCAATTTTGGTGAAATAAATCAGATGTTGTACATGCATGTTCTGGCTATCTGGAAAGAAATAGACCCTGAGTATTACATACCATGTGAAGCTTCCAGTCTACGCAAGTTCACCACAATGAGAGATCAACTGAGAATCTTAAGTTGATTGACAGCATAATTCTTCACATGCTCAGGGCAATCCAACAAACGTTGCCTATTCATGGAATCACATCTAATGTTGGTCACTGGTGAGAGTTTTGCAAGTGCACGATGTTTGAGCACAGTCAGTACCTTACTTGGTGTGAACAGCTGAAGGGATATCTTACTTAATACAATCCAAAAGTCTATGTGACATACAGTCTGCACATCTGGCATCATACCTGCGCTAAAACTCATTCCACAATTAAGATAGGTAGAACGTCTTTCTAGCTTGATGGCAACATCCTATTAGTGACGAATACCATTTGTACTGCCTGTGTTAAGGATAGGATTTTCCAGATGGTTGGAATTCCCACCCTGCCATCCAAAGAGAGTTAGCAGGGAATACACCCCTGATCTCAGCAGCCACACTCATTTAATTCTGTGAAGTGTTAACAGGCCAGATACAGAACTTCCACTCAAATTACACCTCCGAGAGCTGCTCACCAATGTGATTGATTGCAATCACTGTAGTTCCAGCAACTCCAGTGGCCAGGACTGGAACTAAAAGCAAACACCAGATTGTAAATCATGAAGTCCAAAACCAGGTAAGTACGAGACATCACATGACAATGGTGGGGGAAGAGGAGAGAGGTGAGGTGGGCTGTGGGTACTGATGGAAAAAGAATGAAGGGGAAAAAACCACCATAGTGTTAGGTGTATTAGTCAGAGTAGGGTGGCTTACTCTTCAGAAGGTCGGCGTGGACTTGTTGCGCCGAAGAGCCTGTTTCCACACAGTAGGGAATCAAACCCAATAAAACACCTACAGAAAAAAAACTGCTTCCTTTCAGGAACAATATATCTAGAGAAAGTGGACATAATCTTTAGAGTCAGATCAGTTAGTGAAATCTGGGAGCATTTCTTCCACAAGGCATAATAGGAAATGGAAGTTATACAAAATTAAATACTAAATAACTCTTAGCAGGACGACAAATTTGCTTTTCTTGTAACACATTAATGTAATCCTGAAAACTAATTCAAAGATTAAAATTCTGCATAATATGCATATGAACTCAAACTCAGAGGTAGGATAAAAATTATCCCATTACAGCAACAGTTCTCATGACACCTCAGATAACATTAGCCTTTGTTAATTAGTTTGATGGAATGGTCATATTTGGGAAATCTTTAGCCTTTTACGGCAAAGCATGTGATGGTGAGGGTGGTTCAGGGGAGTGCGACTTCAATACTTTATGAGGAACTTATTTTTCTTCACTCATGCATGGAGTGTGTGCATCACTGGCTAGGTAACACTTCATTACCCTTTCCTAATTGCTCTCACAAAGTGGTGGTGAGCTGCTTTCTTGAACCATTACTTGGATGGGAACTTGCAAGTGGTGATGCATCCATTGTCTTTGTCATTCCAAGTGGCAGAGATCACAGGTTTGGAAGGTACTCAGAAGCCTTGGCGACCACCCTGGCCGACCCATCGTCTCAGCATGCTCCTGCCCCACTGAACTCATCTCTACCTACCTTGACACTGTCCTATTCCATCCTAATCCAAACACTCCCCACATACGTTCACCACCTCCAAGACTTCCGTTTCCCCGGCCCCCAACGCCTCATCTTCACCATGGATATCCAATCCCTCTACACCTCCATCCGCCATGACCAGGGCCTCCAAGCCCTCCATTTCTTCCTCTCCTGATTCCCCAACTGTATCCTTCCACTGACACTCTCATTCGTTTGGCCGAACTGGTCCTCACCCTTAACAATTTCTCCTTCGAATCCTCCCACTTCCTCCAGACTAAAGACCGTATGGGTCCCAGCTATGTCTGTCTCTTTGTTGGCTATGTAGAACAGTCCATCTTCCATAGTTACAGCGGCACCACTCCCCACCTCTTCCTCCGC
The DNA here is from genome assembly GCF_004010195.1 of Chiloscyllium plagiosum. Classification (NCBI taxonomy): domain Eukaryota; kingdom Metazoa; phylum Chordata; class Chondrichthyes; order Orectolobiformes; family Hemiscylliidae; genus Chiloscyllium; species Chiloscyllium plagiosum. The sequence continues at coordinate 70,186,133 of NC_057715.1, forward strand.
TACATTGATGACTGCATTGGCGCCACCTCGTGCTCCAGCGAGGAAGTTGAGCAATTCATCTACTTCAACACATTCTACCCTGACCTGAAATTTACCTGGACCATCTCTGACACCTCCCTCCCCTTCGTGGACCTATCTCCATTAATGACGACTGACTTGTCACCGACTTTTTTTTGTTTTTACAAACCCACCGACTCCCACAGCTACCTGGATTACACCTCTTCCCACCCTACCTCTTGCAAAAATGCCATCCCGTATTCTCAATTCCTCCGCCTCCGCCATATCTGCTCCCAGGAGGACCAGTTCCACCACAGAACACACCAGATGGCCTCCTTCTTTAGACACCGCAATTTCCCTTTCCATGTGGTTAAAGATGGCCTCCAACGCATCTCATCCACATCCCACAGCTCAGCCATCAGACCCCACCCCTCCAACAAGTGCTCACCTTCCACCCTACCAGCCTTTGCATAAACCAAATCATCTGCCAACATTTCTGCCACCTCCAAACGGACCCCACCACCAGGGATATATTTCGGTCCCCACCCCTTTCCGCCTTCCGCAAAGACCGTTCCCTCCGTGTCTACCTGATCAGGTCCACGCCCCCCCCAACAACCCACCCTCCTGTCCTGGCACCTTCCCCTGTCACCGCAGGAATTGCAAACCTGGGCCCATACCTCCTCCCTCACTTCCATCCAAGGCCCTAAAGGAGCATTCCACATCCATCAAAGTTTTACCTGCACATCCACCAATATCATTTATTGTATCTGTTGCTCCCAATGCGGTCTCCTCTACATTGGGGAGACTGGATGTCTCCTAGCAGAGCACTTTAGGGAACATCTCAGGGACACCTGCACCAATCAACCACACCGCCC
>NC_057715.1:70187106-70218236 GCF_004010195.1 Chiloscyllium plagiosum
CTCCTCCCTGACCTATCATCTTCATCCCCACCCCCACTCACCCATTGTACTCTATGCTACTTTCTCCCCATCCCCACCCTCCTCTCATTTATCTCTCCACCCTTTAGGCACTCTGTCTATATTCCTGATGAAGGGCTTTTGCCCGAAACGTCGATTTTCCTGCTCCTTGGATGCTGCCTGAATTGCTGTACTTTTCTAGCACCACTCTACTCCAGAGTTATAGAGGGCTGTCACACACATTGGTGGAGAAATATGTGAATGTTGAAGATAGTGGCTAGGATACCAATCAAGTCAACTGTTTTGCCTTGACTGGTATCAACCATCAAATGTTGCTGGAGCTGCATTCACCCAGGCAAGTGAACAGTATTCCACCAAACTTCTGACCTGTACTACCTTGGCAAATGGACAGCTTTGAGGTGTCAGGCAGGTAAATTACTCACTACAGAATTCCCAGCCCTCAACCTGCTCTTGTAGTATATGTGTGGGGCTGATCCAGTTCTCCTTCAGTTTCAAAGAAAGAACAGAGATTCAGTGATAATGCTACTGAATGACATTGGTTGAATTACCTCTTGTTGAAGATGATCATAGACTGGCCTATGTGGTACAAATGTTACTCCCCACTTCTTGGTATAAATTTGCATGTTTTTCAAGTCATTTTTCCATGGACTGTCTCAGTATCTGAGGAGTTGAGTGGTACTGAGCATTGCACAGTGAGCACTCCCACTCTGACCTTATGCAGGAGGGAAGCAGTGGAGGATGATTGGACCCTTAAGACACTACCGTGAGAAATTCCTGCAGTAATGATTCACCTCTGGAATCCATGCCATCTTCCTGTGTTAGGTAATGCTCCAACCGGTGGAAAGTATATTTCCCTTCCCCCAATTACTGTTGACACATTTAGCTAGGGCTTCCCAATGTGAAGTGCAACTTTCTTTCAAATTCAGCTTATTGTACATCTTTGAACCAAGGTTGTAACAAGGTCAGGAGCTCAGTGGACGTGATGGAACCCAAATCAATGTCAGTGACCAGGTCATTGTTGAGTAAGTGCCATCCATGAGCATTGCTGATGACTTCTTCCATTACCTTCCTTATGATCATGGGTAGATTGATGGGATAAATGATTTGTCAGGCTGGCAATATCTGCTTCTTGATGTATAGGAGATATTGTAGAAATTGCCTGCATTTGGGATAAATGTCAGTTATAATAAAACAACTTGGCTAAGGATGTAGCAAGGTCTGGAGTACTCATCTTTACTACTGTTGGCAGGTTATCTAGGCCATTTTTACTACTGTTGGCATGTTATCTTTGCTAATGCCTACAGCCATTTCTCAATATCAGAGTGAACAAATTCACTGAAGACAGCATTGATGGTGGAAATCTCTGGTGGAAACCGAGATGAGCCTCCCACATAGCACTTCAACTTGCTGAACTGATTGTGTCTACCCCAGCATTCAGCATGGGGATATTTGTGCAACTTTTAGCAGTTGAGATGCTAACATATCTCTGATAACAACTAGTAGTTAGGTTGTTTTGGTAATCGATAAACACTTCAAACCTAATTGCTTGGGGAGTCAATGGCTCAAGGCCCTGGCAGCGTTTATGTATTCCAAGGGAGTTAACACAGACCTGGAAGCTTTAACAACCACCTACAAAACACCAAACCCCATTAAAACATTAAACTAAATATAAAATGCAAGAAAAATTAGGAAGTCACTGTTAATGTCAAGTATGATAATCCACGATATTTCACAAAGACAGTTATCAAATTAATTTATAGATCTTAATTATTGCTCAGTATGTTCACCTACTGAAATGGAGCAGTTTAAAATGATTCAACTCAAACATTATTTCAACAAGTGTTTGCTTGGTATACCTTTGAAGATTTCAGTGCACGCGCAAATGGTACAAAAATCCAGATCAAGACACGAGGGGATTCTATTATTAAACATTATCTTACAAATATAAATGGGCCAGTTTGAAAATAAAATAATCCCAAAATAAAGTCCCAAAACTTAGATCGCTTTTATGATCGAGTGACACTACAAATCTGGGTCAGATGCTACAAAGGGCACTATTGGCGAGAATGTTAAATCAAAATGAGAGTTAAAGTTTTAATTTTGTTTTGAAGAAATTACTTGAAGAGTAATAGATTTTTAAACATTTTCTGAAAAATTGTAGTTAATGCAGCACAGAAGTACTTTTTTCTTTTTGTTCATGTGTTATAGGTGTCAGTTAGGCTAGCATTTGAGCCCTGCTCATCCCCAATCATGGAAAGTTGCCTTCTTTAACGACCGTAGTCCACATTGCTAATTGCTCCAGTGAAGCTCAGTGCAAACTAAAGGAACAGCACCTCATTTTCTGCTTGGGAACTCTGCAGCCTTCTGGACTCATGACTGAGATACTTGAGGCACCTTCTCCCATGTCCTTAACCCAACTCCCATACGCCAGGCCTTGTCATCCCATGGGCTGCTACCGCACAACCCATTATCAGCTACTAATAGTCCCTATTAATAGTCCCAGTTCATTCCCCCAGACTGATCTTTACCCACTCCTTTGTCTGTCCAACAGCTTTTGTCTTTGCACTGAGCTTCACTGGAGCAATTAGCAAGCCTGAAATAGATGTTCACCAGGAAACATGGTGGCATGTTGAAGTGGCAGGTAACTGGAAGCTCAGGGTTTTTTTTTTGCAGGCATAATGTAGGTATTCTGCTATGTGGTCACTCAGTCAGCATTTTATTTTCCCAATAGATAGGGCACCATATTGTGAACAGCTAATTCAGCAGACTCCCTGGAATACAGGGAGAACTAGCCATTTGGATACAGAACTGGCTCAAAGGTAGAAGACAGAGGATGGTGGTGGAGGATTGTTTTTCAGACTGGAGGCCTGTGACCAGTGGAATGCCACAAGGATCAGTGCTGGGCCCTCTACTTTTTGTCATTTACATAAATGATTTGGATGCGAGCATAAGAGGTACAGTTAGTAAGTTTGCAGATGACACCAAAATTGGAGGTGTAGTGAACTGCGAAGGAGGTTACCTCAGATTACAACAGGATCTGGACCAGATGGGCCAATGGGCTGAGAAGTGGCAGATGGAGTTTATTTCAGATAAATGCGAGGTGCTGCTTTTTGGGAAAGCAAATCTTAGCAGGACTTATACATGTAATGGTAATGTCCTAGGGAGTACTGCTGAACAATGAGACCTTGGAGTGCAGGTTCATAGCTCCTTGAAAGTCGAGTCGCAGGTAGATAGGATAGTGAAGAAGGCGTTTGGTATGCTTTCCTTTATTGGTCAGAGTATTGAGTACAGGAGTTGGGAGGTCATGTTGCGGCTGTACAGGACATTGGTTAGGCCACTATTGGAATATGGCATGCAATTCTGGTCTCCTTCCTATCAGAAAGATGTTGTGAAACTTGAAAGATTTCAGAAAAGATTTACAAGGATGTTGCCAGGGTTCGAAGATCTGAGCTACAGGGGGAGGCTGAACAAGCTGGGGCTGTTTTCCCTGGAGCATCGGAGGCTGAGGGGTGACCTTATAGAGGTTTACAAAATTATGAGGGGCATGAATAGGATAAATAGACAAAGTCTTTTTCCTGGGGTCAGGGAGTCCAGAACTAGAGGGCATAGGTTTAGGGTGAGAGGGGAAAGATATAAAAGAGACCCAAGGGGCAACTTTTTCACGCAGAGGGTGGTACGCGTATGGAATGAGCTGCCAGAGGATGTGGTACAATTGCAACGTTTAAGAGGCATTTGGATGGGTTTATGAATGGGAAGGATTTGAAGGGATATGGGCCGGGTGCTGGCAGGTGGGACTAGATTGGGTTGGGATATCTCGTCGGCATAGATGGGTTGGACCGAACGGTCTGTTTCCATGCTGTACATCTCTATGACTCTATTTGATTGCTGCTACACCTTGAAGATTTGTTTGGGGCCTTTGGTGGTAAGGAGGGAGCAAGTAAATGAACAGGGGATGGTGCAGTGGGATTGTGGGGACATGTTGGGAATGAAAGAGTGAACCAGGGCATCCGAAGGGAATTATCCCTCAGGAAGGCTGACATGGGAGGAAAGGGATATGCGTGTCTAGTGGTGGCATCCCAATGGAGGTGGTTAATGGCAGCTAATGATCCTATGGATGTAGATACTGATTGGATGATTGGTGAGGATAAGAGGGAACCCTATAGCTGTTGTGGACGGGAAGAGAGGGGGTGAGGGTTAAGTCCAGGAGACGGGTCATCACAGCTTAGGGTCTTATTAAGTATGATGCAGAGGAATCCTCAGTTAAGGAAATAGGTGGACATTTTAAGTGCCCCTTGTCGAAGTTGGCATAATCAGAACAGATGTGATAGAGATGGAGGAACTGAGAGAATAAAATAGAGTTTCTACAGGAAGCACAATGTGAGGATGTATTATCAAGGTAACTGTGAGTTGGTGAGTTTGTATTGTATTGGATTCCTGGTGAAAGGCTCCTGCCCGAAACATCGATTTTCCTGTTCCTCGGATGCTGCCTGACCTGCTGTGCTTTTCCAGCACCACTCTAATCTGAACTCTGATCTCCAGCATCTGCAGTCCTCACTTTTGCCAGGTTTGTATTGGATATTGGTGGCCAGCCTATCCCCAGAAATGGAAACAGAAATATCGATGAAGAGGAAAGGAGGAATCAGATATGGACCAGGTAAAGGTGAAAGCGAGGTGGAAATTGGAAGTTAAATAGACAAACTTTTGCAATTCTGTATGAGATAGGGAGCCTTCTTCTTCCTCAACCAAGGATTTCCCAGCACCGCATTTGACAGAGCCCACAGCCAGCTCTGACCCAACTGCACTTCGACCTGTACTCCTCTCTTCCCTCCCACACAGGAATCGGGTTACCCTTGTCCTCACTTACCATCCCACCAGCACCCACATCCACAGCTGCCAGTTCTGCCACCTCCAGCAAGATGTCACCATAGAATCATATAGAGTTGTACAGCATGGAAACAGACCCTTCGGTCCAACCAGTCTACCAGATATCCCAACCCAATCTCGTCCCACCTGCCAGCACCCGGCCCATTTCCCTCCAAACCCTTCCTATTCATATGCCCATCCAAATGCATCTTAAAATGTTGCAATTGTACCAGTCTCCACTTCCTCTGGCAGCTCATTCCATACATGTATCATCCTCTGTGTGAAAAGGTTGCCCCATAAGTCCCTTTTATATCTTTCCCCTCTCACCCTAAAACCTATGCCCTCTAGTTCTGGACTCCCCAAACCCTAGGGAAAAGACTTTGCCTATTTACCCTATCCATGTCCCTCATAATTTTGTAAACCTCTATAAGGTCACCCCTCAGCCTCTGATGCTCCGGGGAAAACAGCCCCAACCTGTTCAGCCTCTCCCTATAGCTCAAAGCCTCCAACGCTGGCAACATCCTTGTAAATCTTTTCTGAACCCTTTCAAGTTTCACAACATCTTTCCGATAGGAAGGAGACCAGAATTACACGCAATATTCCAACAGTGGCCTAACCAATGTCCTGTACAGCTGCAACACGACCTCCCAATCAGCAGACACCCATTCCCCTTCTCTCCCTTGTCAGTCTTCCGCAAAAACTATTCCTTCCAGGACATCCTGGTCCACTCCTCCTTCACTCCTCACATGTCCTCATAACCCCACTCTACCGTCTCCTGCTATCGCAGAAGGTTTAACACCTGCCAGTTTACTTTCCCCCCACCTGCTTCACTATCCAAGACCCCACAATGAGTCAAATGCTGATGCCAAGGGCAGTCATTCTCAACTACCTCCAGTTTTTCATCTGTTAACAAGGATCCAACTTAACAGCAAAGTTTTAGGCACTACACAATTACTTAGATACAACAATGAAATGGCTATTACAAATAAAACTCATTACTATATATGTAAAGTTAAATTTGTAGGTGGCTTTCTTATCAATTAGGTTTTCAAATAGAATGGAGCTGTTAGCTACTAACACATTTAAACCTTATGCGACTTCTGGGAAATGATGAATAAAATAAAATCGCTATGCAACAATTTTGCCTTATAAATATACCATTCATAAAATGACAAGTTATTAGAGTACATTGCACTAATATTTTGTACAAAGGACTTATCAAATAGTCAATACCAAAAGTTAGAGATGATTTGATAAGCTAAAATAAGAGAAACACAGAAAGCAGACAAGATATGTTAACACAGTAACTTTCTGAAAATAATGCGGCATGGTGGCACAGTGGTTAGCACTGCTGCCTCACAGGGCCAAAGACCCGGGTTCAATTCCCACCTCAGGCGACTGTGTGTGGAGTTTGCACATTCTCCCAGTGCCTGCGTGGGGTTGGTCCGGTTTCCTCCCATAGTCCAAAAATGTGCAGGTTAGGTGAATTGGCCAAATTAAATTCCCGTAGTGTTGGGTGAAGGGGTAAATGGAGGGGAATGGGTCTGGGTGGGTTGCGCTTCGGCGAGTCAGTGTGGACTTGTTGGGCCGAAGGGCCTGTTTCCACACTAAGTAATCTAAAAAAAAGTCTAAAAAAAAACAAGGTGTTGAGGTTGAGAAACAAAAATTCTGCAAAAGCATCTGGAAGTATTTTACAAAAAGTAAGAGTAATCAATAAATGAAATCGTTTTGCAAGAATGACAATTGAGGTCAGTACACAAACAATGCAACAATTAACTTTTTTTTTTAAAAGTGATAATTGTGGGATAGATATTATCCAGGATGCTGACAATAAATCCACTGCTCATCTACAAAATAGAACATTTTATGCACACCTGATACTTCAGAAAAAAACCCACAATTCAATGCATCATTCAAAAACTGCACATCAGATATAGCACATTAGAACCACACTGCAGAAGTACAAGTAGGAACTTAAACCCACAAACTTCTGACTCAGATGCTACCTGTTAACACCTGGAACAGTTGGGTTGTGTAATCAATTTTCCAATCTTTTATATTAAAAATAGAAAGTGCAAATGTAAAAATAAATGAGTAACATCACTTTCAAATGATGATCAACAAGAATTTCACCCTCTCAGAACTTCATTCTAAAACTAAATTTGACCTACCTTGCTATCCAGCTTTTTCATTGTCACTAAATCTAGTGACTTAAGAGAATGGCCGGTGGGAGAAATGAAGTACAGACAAACATGGATACGGGAATCATGATAATTGTGCAATGAACGTTTAATCTTCAATTCTTCTTGCAGATAGGCCTCAAACTGTGCATCAATGTAGTCAATGATAGGTTTATAACTATGAAAACCCAAAACAAACAAGTGAAAGACAGGACACTTAACAACAATGAAAATCAGGTTATAAATGGTTTATTGCTATTGCTTGCTGATTGTGCCACCTAATCCAAATTGCACAAGCAATAAAATATTGTCATTTGAACACTAGTATTTAAACTTAGTACACCATTAGTAGTATAGCTAACTGCTCAGTATTGACAGTGGTTACCCAAGGTGTCCTGTTTTCCACAACTTCAAACATTTAATCAGGACAAAATTTGACTCTTTTAAACTGAGAACATAAAGAGTTAAATGCCAGATAATCAGTTGTATTTTCACTTGTGGTTGAAACTTAACTTTAATTCAAGGATTCCAGCAAAAACAATTGCACAGGAAATACACTACTAAAAATCATTTAAGAGGGCACCTAAGATGAAAGCTCTTTCGTTCTGACTTAGCATTCTAGGAGGCAGAAAGGACTGAGTGAAGGCAGATGACAGGCAAAGGAAAGGAAAACATTGCTAGAAGAGATTTTTTTTGGAAGTTGGACAAGTATTGACCTTTGAGTCTAGGATCAGAATGAAACAGGCAACTGTGCAATTTTCAATAACAAGTTTTTAAACATGCTTTTTTAAAGGCACATATAGAGTGTGGAACTGGAATCTCCATCATTCAACAAAGCAGATATAATGCAATGATTAGAAAAGAAGAACCTCCTGTACACCTTCTAAAGGTGCAACAACAAATATTGTGATAAATATCAGCTAGTCTTGATTGGATGCATCCTAGATTATTGTGGATATAGGAGAAACTCTGCCTACAATCTCTTTATCCTCCACCAATATAGGGTGAGTCCAGAAGACTGGATGCTTCTAAGTGTTACAACACCAATAAAAACAGCGGCACAAGGATCAACCTGATAGCTGTCAAATATTAAATGGTGGGCAAACTACAACAGACCATTGTTGAGACCAAAATTAATTCTTATCTTGGAAAGCAGGAGTAAAAAAAAAATCCCTGCCCTCTACCTCTAGAATAGCAGAACTGTAGGTATACAGGAATAGTACCACCGCAAAATATCCTACATGCTACCTATCCTGACTCAGAACTATGCTGTCATTCTCTTTCTACCACTAAGTCAAAATCTTAGAAATCCTCCTTAACAGCACTTTCGGCTTACTTAAAGAGATGAATTACAGCAGTTCAAGATGTTAAACAGCTCCATTTTCTAGGACATTTAGGGGTGAGCAACAAATGCTGGCCTTACTTACTGAAAAGACGAATAAAAGGCAGCCAGTAAAAATTTATTCAAGGCAACTACCGTGGGACAGCACGGTGGCTCAGTGGTTAGCACTGCCTCCTCAGAGCACCAGGGACCCGGGTTCGATTCCTGCCTCGGGCGACTGTCTATGTGGAGTTTGCACATTCTCCTTGTGTCTGTGTGGGTTTCCTCCGGGCGCTCTGGTTTCCTCCCACAATCCAAAGATGTGCAGGTGAATTGGCTATGATAAATTGCCCATAGTGCTAGTCAGGGGTAAATATAGGATAGGGGAATGGGTCTGGGTGGGTTACTCTTCGGAGGGTCAGTGTGGACTTGTTGGGTCGTATGTCCTGTTTCCATACTGTAGGGAATCTAATCTAATCACTGTCTGACTAATCAGAGTTATCTGAAGTAGCATAAAGCATTGATATAGGTTATGTAATAGATGGCGTACCTGTACATGAGGACGTTAATGACCGAGAGTCATACAGCATGGAAACAGATTCATCAGTCCAACTCGTCCAGGCTGACCGGATTTCCTAAACTGAACTAGTCCCATGTGTCTGTGTTGGGCTCATATACGCCTAAACTTTTCCTACTCATGCACCTATCCAAACATCTTGTAAATGTTGTAATTTTACCCATGTTTATGATTTCCTCTGGCAACTCATTCCATACACACATCACTCTCTGAAAAATTGCATCTCAGGTCCCTTTTAAATCTTTCCCCTCTCACCTTACAGCTGTAAATCTCTAGCTTGGGACTCCTCTACACTTGGAAAAAGATATAGGCTATTCACCTTATCCATGCCCATGACGAGGCAGAAAGCTGTGGAGAATTGATTTGATTTTGGATTGGAATGAACAAGATAAGGTTTCCTTTTGGTAGGGGAGGGGGTGTTGCTTTTCTCTTTATATACAAAATGACCTACACATGGGTATTGGATGACTAATTCAAAGTTGGATGATGATACAAATATGAAAACAGAGAGAACGACTGCAAAAATGTCTAATTTTATGATTTGCATGCTTTCTTGTACAGGGACTGAATTCTATTTTAGGTGTAATTAATGGAAGTATCTCGTATCAGAAGGTGGTAAACAGACCCAAACTGAATTCAATCTCAAGTGTGGTATATGTTCTTTTAGTAAGGACAGAGTTGGAAATAGGAAACAAATAGTACATTGTCTTCTTAATTATGGAGCCAGTGAAACTGATAAAACTGCAGTGATCCCTGTTAGAGATATAACTTACTCATTTAATTTTCCCAGATCAGAAAATAAAAAATGGAAAGCAACTATTACACAAAGAAAAGGTCTGAAAATATCCATATACGTTTAAAGCCAAAAGGTAGATGAACAATGGGAGATAAGTAGTTTAAATTTCTATGTGGAACATTCCAGGTATGCCACATTTTCATATGGATATATTGTAAAGATTGTTTTGTTAGGGTTGACCGGCAATGGGGAGAGTGCAAGAGCATGTGAGAAAGAACAAACTTGCATAATTCTTTCAGCAAGTAGCTGAGTTTGAATTTCTTTTTTAAAGTTATTGTTCTCCACGGAAGTCACAGCCAAATATAAAGTTGGCTTGGGGAAAGGGGGCATTGCACAAGACCCAAAGATATTGCTGAGATATTTGTATTATCAATAGTCACAGGTAAGGCGCTGAAAGACTGGAGGTTGGCTAACGTGGTGCCACTGTTTAAGAAAAGTGGTAAGGGCAAGCCAGGAAACTATAGACCGGTGAGCATGACATCAGTGGTGGGCAACTTGTTGAACAGAATTTACATGCATTTGGAAAGGCAAGAACTGATTAGGGATAATCAGCATGGCTTTGTGCGTGGAAAATCACGTCTCACGAGCTTGATTGAGTTTTTTGAAGAAGTAGTAACAAAGAAGATTGTTGAGGGCAGAGTGGTAGACATGATCTATATTGACTTCAGTAAGGTATTCGACAAGGCTCCTCATGGTAGACTGGTTAGCAAGGTTAGATCTCAAGGAATACAGGGAAAACTAGCCACTTGGATACAGAACTGGCTCAAAGGTAGAAGACAGAGGGTGGGTGGTGGAGGGTTGCTTTTCAGACTGGAGGCCTGTGACCAAATGGTGTGCTACGAGGATTGGTGCTGGGTCCACTGTTTTTTTTGTCATGCATATAAATGATTTGGATGTGAACATAGGAGGTATAGCTAGTAAGTTTGCAGATGACACCAAAATTGAAGGTCTAGTGGACAGCGAAGTAGTTACCTCAGAGTACAATGGGATCTTGATCAGATGGGCCAATGGGCTGAGGAGTGGCAGATGGAGTTTAATTTAGATAAACGAGAGATGCTGCATTTTCGAAAAACAAATCAGGGCAGGACTTAATGGTAAGGTCCTGGGGAATGTTGCTGAACAAAGAGACCTTGGAATGCAGTTTCTTGAAAGTAGACTCGCAGGTAGATAGGATAATGAAGGCGGCATTTGGTATGCTTTCCTTCATTGAGTATTGGAGTTGGGAAGTTTTGTTGCGGATGTACAGGACATTAGTTAGGCCACTTTTGGAATACTGCGTGCAATTTTGGCCGCCTTCCTATCAGAAAGATGTTGTGAAACTCGAAAGGGTTCAGAAAAGATTTAAGGATTTGTCAGGGTTGGAGGATTTGAGCTATAGGAAGAGGTCGAATAGGCTGGGTTGTTTTCCCTGGAGGGTTGGAGGCTAAGGGGTGAGCTTATAGAGGTTTATAAACTTATGGAGGGGCATAGATAGGGTAAATAGACAAGGTCTTTTCCCTGGGGTGGGAGAGTCCAGAATTAAACGGCATAGGTTTAGGGTGAGAGGGATAGGATATAAAAAGGGACCTAAGGGGCAACTTTTTCACGCAGAGGGTGTGTGTATATAGAATGAGCTATCAAAGGAGGCTGATATAATTACAGCATTTAAAATGGATTGGTATATGAATAGGAAGGGTTTAGCGGGATATGGGCCACATGCTGGCAAATGGGACTAGATTAGGTTAGGATATCTGGTCGGCATGGACACGGTGGACTGAAGGGTCCATTTCCTTGTTGTATATCTCTATAATTCTATGACTCTATACCTAAATAAACCCTTGAAGGGGAGAAGGCTAGCTGACAGTGTTTGAGAAAGCTCACAAATGTGCATAGTTTAATTAACAGCTTCAGCTGGAACACTGGTACGTAGAATTCTGTACACTACATCTTTGGAAGGATTTCTAAGGAAGAGAGGAGACAAATGCAGAGCAAACACGAATGCAGTACAAGGCTCCTACTGGAGGATGAGAGACTTCAGTTCTGCAAAGAGATTGCAGAAAGTGAGATTGCAGTATTGAAATATTTAAGGCTTCTGATGGTTCCTTCCACAGTCTTCTCTGGCAAATTGTCAGTGATCAGAGACGGAAAGCAATTAAGGCAAATAGAAAAGAAAATAACTTTTTTTTTAAGTTGATAAGCAGTGAACCCTCAGGGCCCCTCATGTTTGTGTTGATTGTCACCATTGAGATGGATACAGACAGCACAATAATTACATTTGCAAGGTCAGTAAATTGTGAGGAAAAAAGTCAATCATCTGAAAAAGCAAAATTAGTGTAACTGATTTTGGTCATGTTGAGGAGGGCGGGTTCAAGAGTTGCAAAATATGTTTCAAATGTACAAAAAAAAAGTACCATTACATAGCTATAGGTCAAAGGAGAAATTTTGAATCATTGCAAGTACAAGTGAGTGAAATGGGGAAAGATGTAGAAGTAGAGAACCATGTGTTGGAATTGAAGCAAATAAGATCCCAATGCCGAGCCAATTCATTAAAATAAGATATCAGGTCTCAGGAACACATATGAAGTACTGATTCCAATTTTAACATCTTCAAGGGCAACTAGGGATGAGCAACAAATGCTGACCCAGCCAGCAACACCCACATCTCGTAATCGAATTGTTTAAAACCCCAGCTTCACAAGAAGCATTAGATTCTGGAAAAGATGCAACTGAGTGTAAAGAGAATTCCATAGTATAGATCACTATACTATGAAAATGCCTTGGGCTTGCGCTCAGGAGAGAAAATCTGAACAAAAAGATTACAAAAGCATGAATATCATGTCATTAGATTGTACCAGAGCTGAAAACATTAAGTAGGACAAGTGGCAATGCAAAGTGTTTGAAAAGGTAGTTAGGAATTCCTTAAGCTGAACTAATTGATTGTTCTCTTTTTATGTTCCTCCTGGGAGATATAGGGCGAGGAGGAATGGATAGCTGATGACAGTGACTTGAACCAGAAATCAAAGAGAGGGATTGGATGTTTTTGATGTCATTTTCCTCAACTAGATACATTATAACAAAACAAAGAAATTACAAATAGCAGTGAGCATTTATAATGGTTTGTCTCTGCTGCTTCCGGTTGCCAGTTCCAGCTATCCGCTGCAGTGGCCGGTATATTGGGTCCAGGTCGATGCGTTTCTTGATAGAATCTGTGGATGAGGGCCATGCCTCTAGGAATTCCCTGGTTGTTGTCTGTTTGGCTTGTCCTATAATAGTAGTGTTGTCCCAGTCGAACTGGCCATGTCGTTTCGTGGCTAGTTGGTGTTCATGGATACGGATCGTTAGCGGTCTTCCTGTTTGTCCTATGTAGTGTTTTGTGCACTCCTTGTATGGGATTTTGTACACTACATTGGTTTTGCTCATGCTGGGTATCGGGTCCTTTGTCCTGGTGAGTTGTTGTCTGAGAGTGGCTGTTGATTTGTGTGCTGTTATGAGTCCTAGTGGTCGTAGTAGTCTGGATGTCAGATCAGAAATGTTCTTGATGTATGGTAATGTGGCTAGTCCTTTGGATTGTGGCATGTCCTCATTCCATTGTCTTTCCCTTAGGCATCTGTTGATGAAATTGCGGGGGTATCTGTTTTTGGCAAATACATTGTAGAGGTGTTCTTCTTCCTCTTTTTGCAGTTCTGGTGTGCTGCATCGACCTGGACTCAATATACCGGCCACTGCAGCAGACAGCTGGAACTGACAACTGGAAGTGGCAGAGACAAACCACTATAAATGCCGGAGGAAACAATACAGAAGTGCTTCACAGGAGGCTCCCAAGCATGTCATCTAGACAGGGGACAAAACGTCTGCAACACAAATTCCCAGCTTGGCGAACAGAACCACAACAGCAGTGAGCAAGTTAAGTATGATGACTGCTTAAACAAAAATGAGTTTGGAGTACGTGAAGAAATAAAAAAGCAGGGGATTTCATGAAGTGATGAGAGTATATCTAAGGCCATGCAAGAATTTACCATCAACTTCTATGCTTCAATTGAGTGAGAATACAAAGCCTGATGTGATTAGGCATATAATGTGGAGCACAAGTGTTGATTCCTTTGAAGTCAAAAACTAAGTTTAATACGAGTAAGCAGGATAATGTATAGGTGGCAGATACTTGGACAAATCAGTATTTAATAGAAGATAGAAAGACAATAAACAGGACAATAAAGGAATTGAACTTAAGTGATAAATGATAAGTTTGTAAACGCTGGGACAGAGATGAAGAATGTTATGAAGTATGAAACAAATGACTTAGATGGCCTGGATATGTGGTTTGAAGAGTTGAAAAATGTGGTGCTGGAAAAACACAGCAGGCCAGGCAGCATCCGAGGAGCAGGAGAATCGACATTTCGGGCATAAGCCCTTCTTCAGGAAATGCCTAGGTTTATGCCCGAAACATCGATTCTCCTGCTCCGTGGATGCTGCCTAGCCTGTTGTGTTTATCCAGCACCACATTTTTCAACTCTGGTACTCCAGCATCTGCAGTCCTCACATTCTCCTATGTGGTTTGAAGCTCAGTTTTGGGTCAAGCAGGGTGCCAAAAATGTCTTGTTCAGCCTGACCCAAAGGGAGACACAACTATGTTGAAGGCAGAAAATAACCATCACAACGTTCTATGAAGATCCTAAATCACTGTTCTTGCATATTGTTTGGATTAACTTGGTGTAAACATTTCTTGCCTTAGGATTTCTGCAGTGCAGCTGCAAGAAATTTTGACTTGTCCACATAAATGTAGCTCAGGCAAATAACTCCACTTCTCCAACCCCATGTTGGTTATGTTATGCCTGACTGCATGCAAAAATTATCCCTGTGCCATTAGATGACATTACTAGGGGAGACTAAATGAGGAAAAAGGAGAAAGGAGAAAACTAAAAAGTCTATGTTTAAGGGTTACCAGAGCCAGAGAGCAAATAATAAAGCTATTGGTAAGACAAGTACTCTGTCTTTGGACAGCTACAAGTGAAAACACATGGAGCTAGGCAATGAAGGACAGGTGTCTGATGAGGATGGAATGGTTACGTGACCGTGGACCAAAATGATTTTGCAATATTTCTGGCAGTACAGTCTCCAGCATTTAATAAAATTACAAAATTAAAATTAGCTCTAACAAATTGTTCCCAAAAGTTTGAGGATTTTGCACAAATCACTTACCTGTCTTCTTTATTAATCTGGTCTCCGAAACCGACTGAGTTTACAATGGTTAGCTTTAAGCGAGCAGTACTCTCTTGTAGTTCGTAGGTCTGAGCCTTCAATTTTACTCTGCTTTCATAATGTGTTGATTGGGTATTCTCAAAATTGGTGTTAAACAAGGTGTCCATAAGGGTGGATTTTCCAATGCCAGTTTCTCCTGAAATTGCAGAATAAAGAAAAGTTAACAAACAGATATCCTTGTATACATTTTGACATAATCTTTCCGATTTGTTAAAATTATTTTTTATTAAATGTTATTAAATATTATTAAAAAATGCACTAGTGGCCAAAAATGGACTTAAGTAAAAGGAAACCATATTCATTTTAGACTAAAAGTTGTTTCAAGACACATTTGTACAACTTGAAATCAGTGTACATAACAAAAGAATAAGGCAAAAAGCTACAGCCAAATTAATTCAAAGTGCTAAGACTGACCACTGTTTTAAAATAGCCAAAAGAAAACAAAAAACATCCCTGAAGATAATCTCCAAAATATTCTAAAAACTTTCTTTTGGAATTTATGATCCCTGTAGGCACCGCCAAATCCAAAGAACGGAGTTTACCAAATAACCCCAAAGAGCAATCCAATGGGCAAGATTTTACTTTTTATAACTTTTCACTTCATTCATCAAAACAGTCATAAATTAAGCATGCATTAACAAGCAAATTAAGTAAAATAAGTGAAATCTCAATGAGCCAAACACTGATGATATGAAATTGTGCTTGAGTCAAAGTTATCAACCATTCCCATCAGTAAAATAGCAATAGATCAATCACTGTGATTAGCTTAAATTCAAAGTGGCTTATTTGGTTTAGACCACCTTTGTTCAGTTCAAACAACAAAAAATTCTTCACAAAGAAAAGTTTCCACTATGCTGCCACTCTGACCTCTTCTGACAAGGCTATTATGACCGCTTTGATTATAGTAGAGGAGTTAGACCAATTGACCTTAAATATGACTTGTTGTACAAGTCATCATTTTATCGAGACTGTTAACCACATTACATTGAAATACACACATGCAGCACATTAAGCCTTGGAAGGTGTCATGAACCTCTGCTAAAGCCAAACTTCAAGGCTGTTCCTCTGTGATTTGACTCAATGATTTTCATGGTAGTCCACTCAGCATACGTGGCACCAACTTTAGTTCCATGTGCTTCAAAATCCTTAACTTCAAAGATTTAGCCACCAATTTTCACCTGACAGCAGCTTCCAAATAAACAAAGTTCTATGAGTTAGTCTTCACCAAAATACCACATTCCTGCCTTCTCAGTTGTACTCATAAAATAGTCTTTATAGCATGGAAATGCCAGAAATAGACTTGATTATCTATAATGGGCGAAGGGGAGGACTGCAGATGCTGGAGGTTAGAGTAGAAAGTGTGGTGTTGGAAAAGCACAGCAGGTCAGGCAGCAGCTGAGGAAGGGCTTTTGTTCAAAATGTTGATTTTCCTGCTCCTCGGATGCTACCTGACCTGCTGTGCTTTTCCAGCATCACACTCTCGACTCTGATTGTCTATAATGTCTAGTAAAACCGTTCCATATGCGTATGTGTTCAAACATGTAAGCTGGCTGCAACTTGCCACACAAATGAATTGGAGGAAGGTGTAGGTTGCCTCATTAGAAAGTTTGCAGATGACACCAAGATTGATGGAGTAGCAGATTGTGAAGTGGACTGTCAAAGAATACAGCAGAATATAGAAAGGTTGGAGAGACAGGCAGAAAAATGGCAGATGGACCTCAATCCGGACAAATGTGAGGTGGTGCATTTTGGAAGATCCAATTCAAGAGCGAACTGTACAGTAAATGGAAAAGTCCTGGGAAAATTGAGGTGCAGAGAGATCCGAGTGTTCAGAGCCATTGTTCCCTGAAGGTGGCAATGCAGGTCAGTAGAGTGGTCAAGAAGGCAGACTGCTTGATTTTCTTCCTTGGACAGGGTATCGAGTACAAGATGTGGCAGGTCATGTTATGGTTGTATAAGACTTTGGCTAGGCCATATTTGGAATACTGTTTACAGTTCTGGTCACACCTTACCAAAAGGATGTGGATGCTTCGGAGAGGGTGCTGAGGAGGTTCAGCAGGATGTTGCCTGGTATGAAGGGTGCTAGCTATGAGGAGAGGTTGAGTAGATTAGGATTATTTTCATTGGAAAGGGGGGAAACCTGATTTCAGGCCTACAAAATCATGAGAGGTGTAGACAGGGTGGATAACAAGAAACTTTTTCCCAGATGGAGGACTCAATTATTAGGGGTCATGCGTTCTATTTGAGAGGGTAAAGGTTTAGGGGAGATACAAGTGGCAAGTTCCTTACGCAGAGGGTGGTGGATGCCTGGAACATGTTGCCAGTGGAGGTCGTAGGGGCAGGAATGATAGCAACATTTAAGATGTATCTAGACATATACGTGAATGGGCAGGGAGCAAAGGGATACAGATCCTTAGAAAATAAGTGGCAGGTTTTGATAGAGGATCTGGATCAACACAGGCTTTGAGGGCCAAAGGGCCTGTTCCTGTGCTGTAATTTTCTTTGTTCTTCTTTGACATTACCAGAAGGGGGATAAGTGGAACAGGGAAGCTCGGAGTAAAGTTTGGAAGAGGCGAAGCTCAGCTTACCTATCCCGGTGAGTCTACGGAATAGCTCTCTTTGGCCACTGCTTCTTTGCTGCAATCACCCTGCTGCTATTGCCTGGCCCACTCCAGCCACTGTGCTACAGGGGAGGATTCCAGAGATGGGGAGGCCATGACCAGGAGCCAGGGCTGCTCCAATGCCTGTCCACCACCAGCACCTCTTGATTCCCATTATTAACTGTTCCCCTTGCCTTTATCCACTTCCTTAGCTCCTCACATCAGTTAAATAATATGTTATGTTGTGTTCCTGTGCTTATGTACTTATTGTTTCCCCTGGTGGTGGCATTCACAATGAATCAGTGACCCACCTAAAAACACCTTCACACAAACCCTGGGAACAATCAAGTACTTCGTGGTTGATACTCAAACAGATCCTTTAAAAGTGAGCTGTTGCATACCCATTTTCCTCACCTTTGCTCCCAGATCTATCCTTTGCATGAGCTTTTATAACTGTGTCAGAACTTCTCTCAGACATCAAATTGGCCTGTTTTTGCCCTGCAGCTCAGTTCACAGAATTTACTGTTGGCACATCTGACCACCAGAATCCAATTACTTAATTCCCTGCAAATACACTCTCCATAATTGGAAAACAAGATACAACTACCCACATAAGGTACCATACAGAAAACAAACTCTAGCTGAGCTTCAGCTCAGTGCTGCACAATGGCACATGGATCTTTAGCATCTCCAGCCAATAGGCTGGTACCAAATAGGCCTACAGTGGCACTGAACTCCATCACACATAATTAGACCTTTTCAATCCTGCACTCAAATTGTAAACCAATGAAAATGATGGAAGATGATCCCTCAAACACTTGGTGAAAATAATATAAAATTCATGAAATGGAAATTCATTTAGTCATAACAAAATTCCAGGTTGAGCAAGAATCCTGAGAAAACGATTCAACTTTTATGGGAACTACCAGCAAATAATGATGCACCCTGGAGGGCTCTCCTACTTCTAATAGTGAAGACCTTGAGATACAGGAGAAGTACACTATCGAGTGTGCTCTACCATCCAATGCAATCATGGCTGACCTAATAATCCTTAACTCCAATACCAGTATATCATTCCTTAGACAAGAGGTCCAAAACTATTTGCAGTAATCCAGCTGTGGTCTGACTAGCGCCTTGTATAGTTTTAGCAAAGCCTCGCCCTAAGTTTATACTCTTTGAAACAAAAGGGACTAACATTCTATTTGCCTTTCCCAACATTCACTGAAGTTGGATGCTGGCTTTGAGATTAGTGAAAGAGGAGTCCTAAATCCCGCTGTTCTGCAGACTTTCTCCATTTAAATTTTAGCTCCTTTACTCTTCCTGCCCAAGTGCATATTCTCACATTTTCCAACGTTATATTCCATCTAATAAAATCATAAAGGGCATGAATAGGATAAATAGACAAAGTATTTTCCCTGGAGTGGGGGAGTCCAGAACTAGAGGGCATAGGGTGAGGGGGAAAAAAGGAAGATCATTGTGGTTGTTGGAGGCCAGTCACCTCATTATAGAACATCACTGCAGTAATTCCTTAGGACAGTATCTTTCATTCAACCGTCTTCAGCAGCTTCATCAATAACATTTCCTCCAAACAAAGTCAAAACTTCTTCACTAATTCTTCAGACACTGAAGCAGCCCAAGTCCATATACAGATAAACCTGGACAACATCCCAAGCTAACAAGAGGCAAGTAACACTAGTGCCCCACAGGAGTACCAGGC
This sequence comes from Chiloscyllium plagiosum, assembly GCF_004010195.1. Classification (NCBI taxonomy): domain Eukaryota; kingdom Metazoa; phylum Chordata; class Chondrichthyes; order Orectolobiformes; family Hemiscylliidae; genus Chiloscyllium; species Chiloscyllium plagiosum. The sequence continues at coordinate 70,206,414 of NC_057715.1, forward strand.
AATGACCAGTTCCAGCAAAAAAATCTAACCATCATCCCTTGACATTTAATAGCATTATCATTGTTGAACAGTCCACTGTCAATATTCTGTGTTATTGTTGACCAGAAAGCGATTTAGCTATTCAGATCAGATACAGAGGAGGAAATCAAAGGGACCTAGATGTTTATGTACACCAGTCCTTTAAGGCAACAGGACTGTAGTTAAGACAGCATTTGGTATACTTGTCTTTATTAGTCAAGATATAGAGGTTAAGAGATTTACCAAGATGATCCCTGGGATGGAGGTCTGAGCTATGAGGAAAAATTGGATCAATAAAAGGTGAGGGGTGACCCGAGAGGTGGAGAAGATTATCAGGGGAATAGATAGGGTGGATAAGATGGCACATTTTAAGGGTTTTAATTAGTAGGGAGGTCAATGACCAAGGGGCATAGATTTAATAGAAGAGAAAGAAGGCCACAAAGAAAGTTCAGGAGAAATGCTTTCATCCAGAGAATGATGGGAGTCAAAGCTCACAACCTGAAACAGTGGTTCAGTCAGAAACTCTCATAACATTTAAACTGTATTTAAACATTTACTTATATTGCCACAACTTGGAAAGCTGAACTTAAGTTGTCAGACTTTTGTGGGATTATTGGTGGAACTTGATGAGCCAAATATCCTCCTTTGGAACTGTAAAATTCTATGCATCTATGGTCCAACCATATACATACTCTGGCTACAACAACAGGTCAGGGCTTAGGGATTCTGAGTTAGATAAATTATCCCCTGTCCACCATCTACAAGGTGCAAGTCCAGAGAGCGTGATGGAATACTCTTCTGGTCCGAATGGGTATAGCTCCAACAACACAAGCAGCTCGACAGCATTGACTGGCACTGCATCAACCGCCAATATCAAATCCCTTTACCAGTAATGCAGTGGCAGTAGTATGCATCATCTACAAGATGTATTGCAGTAACTCACCAAAGTTCCTTCAACATCACTTTCTAAGCACATGACTTTTACTACCGAAAACAAGTCCAAGCAGATATATGGAAACAACACCTCAAGGACTGGAGTTGTTCTCAAAGACAATAAATGCTGGTCCAGCCATCATTTTCCTTCCTTTTCTAGGATTGTTTGTAGGATAATAAGGGAATATTAGAAGACTAAAATAAAAAGAACTATGTAAAGAGCAGGGAATAGAAGTGCAAGTAGAAATGAAGTAAAATATTTCTCAGTGATCTGAAGTAGGTTCAAGTATCGCACAAAAATCTCTCAGTGCATTTGCTCAACACCTAATCTCTCATAGGGATATGCAAGATTACATGATCATTTTGCTAGAGTAGATACTAGAATAAAAGACAGTATGAATACTTGTGTATCAAAGCAACAGAGAAAGTTGGTATCCATAATGGAACATGAATAAAAGAATTTTTTTTTTAAATTGTAATTCGTGGGAATGTGAATGTGATAAAGTCAGTATTTGTTGCCCATTCCCATTTACCCTTGGCATGCTAAGCTAATTTCTGGAGCTGCTGCAGGCCATCTGGGGTAGATGCAGAGTGCTAAGTTCTTTGATCTGTTTCAAAGAAGGAATAATGATATAGCTCAGGATAGTGTGTAGTTTGGAGGGAACCCACACATGGTGTTCTCACGTCTCCTCTGCTCGTGTTCTTCTAGGTGGTGGAATTTATGGCTTTGAAGATGCCTTTTAAGAGATCTTATGGTTTGTCTTATGGATCTTATCATCATCTTGTCAACGATATACACTACTATCAATATTTGCCATCGGCAGATAGAGTGAATGTTAAGACAGTGAATGGTGTAACAAAGAGTATGCTTTGTTTCAGCACAATAACCCATATTTTGGAAAGCATGCATTTGCTATCTGTCCAATATCCCTTTAAGACTATACTAAAGAAAGTATTTTGAAAGTCAATGAATTGACTCAATTAATTAATTTCCAGTTGGTACATCATTCAGTTCCAAGAACCACCCATGTGATCTGCAAGAAATCACAGTTTAAATATTTTATAATACTCAAATTGCTTAGAACTTTTTAAGAACCACGCTCTCTTGAAAAGAAAACTCCCATAGCAGCTTCCAGCAGAAAAGACAGTTATCTCCTGCCAAGGAGATGTGTCCAGAGAAATAAGACATTGCCAATTCAACTTGAACAGAATATTCTAACATATAATGAACCACAAGATTCATCAGCTTTCAATGGAAATAGAAAGGATTGCCTTTAATATATGCCCCTTCTCAATGGACAATTAACATAACTGGCAAAAGCCTCCTAGTAATAAAGATACATAAACTGTTAAAAGAAAAATATTTCAGACATAGGACAGCTCCTCACAGAAGACCTATGCTGGCTCGAGTGAGGAAGTTAGAAAACCACAAAGGAATCAGTTCATGTTTTACTTCTCTTTCAAGGTATACTGGGGACTCAAGGGTTAAACATTCCACTACCAAAGAGACTCACCACAGTATCAATTGCATGTCTGTCCTCTTACAGAATAGACAGAACATCTCAGTAGGGTGGAGGCTGACTGCATCTTAGAAAAATAATCCATTGGAGTTGCACATGTGAATTCCTCTGCAGCCTCAGGCAAAGGTAATTGTCCTCTTCAGACAAGACCGATAGCCTTGGCCACAACTCTGTTAAACTGCCTCCTGCTCCCATTATCTTGCTTCCCCTCCATATGAGTATAGGTATGTGAATCCCCCATTGAGAACACACAAAACCCTCTCATTTTAGTCTCTTCCCACCAGCACATGGTCATGAAGAATACGATAATCAGTCCCTGTAATCCATTCACTCGTTATCACAGGACACCGACATTCACCGGGCCTTGTAAAATTATAAATCGCCCATCTTAAACAATGTAATGACAATCAACCATGTGACTTAGACCTTTTGTATTATTCCTATAAAAAGTACTGCTTTTGTGTGTAGAACAGAGATTCGTGGAGATGTGTCACCACAAGTCGACACATGACTACTTTTGGGGACATTGAGAATGTCTAGCTGGCTGTCCAATAATAAAGCATCTACCACTGTACTGAAACTTGTATCGTCCAGATTTGTGGAACAAAATATATATCAACACTAGCCTAATATCTTGGAAGCCCAAGATAACGTGAGAAAATAGGAAGAAACTGCCACTTCCAACCCTTGATTAGAAGAATTTCTTGGGCAACTCGGAGGCAAAAAAAAAACAGAAAAAAGTGACAGGTATGAGCAAATAGGCAAAGAACCCTCACTTTCAGCCATGAAGATCAGTTTCATCCATCCACTTGGCCGATTAGACATCAGTAAACTATTCTGAGGAGACTGTCATCAGCTATGGAAATCAATAACCCTGTGTCCCTCACTTATTGCGTCAATTCAGGAGCAGTTTACTGTTCTGTTAGACCTCTATCTTTTCTGACTATTCAAATTATGTGCCATGTCGGAACTGGATGTGATTTATATGGACTTCAGTAAGGGACTCCATGTGGTAGACTCGTTAACTAGGTAGGATCACATGGAATACAGGGAGAACTAGCCATTTGGATACAGAATGGCTCAAAAGTAGGAGACAGAGGATGGTGATGGAGGATTGCTTTTCAGTCTGGAGGCCTGTGACCAGTGTCCCACAAGGATCGGTGCTGGGTCCACTGCTTTTTGTCATTTATATAAATGATTTGGATATGAACATAGGAGGTATAGTTATTAAATTTGCAGATGACACCAAATTGGAGGTGTAATGGTCAGCCAAGAAGGTTACCTCAGAGTACAACAGGACCTTGATCAGATAGGCCAATGAGCCAAGGAGTGGCATTTAATTTAGATAAATGCGAGATGCTGCATTTGAGAAAGGCAAATCAGGGCAGGATTTATACACTTACTAGTAAGGTCCTGGGGAGTGTGCTGAACAAAGGAGAACTTAAGTGCAGGTTCATAGTGGTAGACAGGATAGTGAAGGTGGCATTTGGTATATTTGCCTTTATTGGTCAGTGCACTGATTATAGGAGTTGGGAGGCTGTACAGGACATTAGTTAGGCCACTTTTGGAATACAGCTTTCAATTCTGGTTTCCCTGCTAAAGGAAGGATATTGTGAAATTTGAAAGTGTTCAGAAAAGATTTAGAAGGATGTTGCCAGGGTTAGACAGTTTGAGCTACAGGGAGAGACTTAATAGACTGGGGATATTTTCCCTGAAACGGTGAAGGCTGAAGGGTGACCTTATACAAGTTCATAACATTGTGAGGGTGAATAGTCATGGTCTTTTCCCCCCAGATTAGCAGAGTCCAAAACTAGAGGGCACAGGTTTAAGGTGAGAGGGGAAAGATTTAAAAGGAACCCAAAAGGGCAACTTTTTCATGCAAAGGGTGGTGAATATATGGAATGAGCTGCCAGAGAAAGTGGTGGAGGCTGGTACAATTACAGACACGTAAAAGACATCTGGATGGGTAGTTGAATAAAAAGGGCTTGCAAGGATATAGGCTAAATGCTGGCAAATAGGACTAATTAATTTAGATTATCTGGTTGGCATTGACCAAAGGGACTGTTTCCATGCTATACAGCTCTATGACTATGTTGCTTCTTAATAAACTGCCTTAAAATTACTTATGAATTCTTAAAAGCATGTTTGGGGTAAAATGTCTCCTGAACTGTAAATCTTACAGACTTGATATTGTCAGGAGACAGCTAGTTAATAAAGAAAAAGTGTAAACAGAAAGTTAACTGCAGTGGGGTTCAGTTTCAGTCACCTATTGCCAATTAGCAAATCAGAACATGGAGAACTTGGTGAGAGAAATCAAGGTTCGTTGAACGGAACAATTTTCTGTTTGACAATTTTGGTAGTTGGCATTGAAACCAGGCTCTCAGAGTAACTGGAAAAGGACCGAAAATGACAATTATGAGAACATGAAGTTAGAGCTGGCTGAAGTGAAACGGGTTACAGGAGATATCAGTACAAATGCAGTGGCAAACGTTTAAAGGAGATATTTCAAAATACTCAGACAAAAGTATATTTCAGTGAAAAGCAAAAATTTAAAGGAACATATACACCACCTGTAACTAGGAAGGTTAAAGAGTGTGACTAAAAGATTAATAAGGAGGGATAAACAAAGAGTATAAAAGCTAGACAGAAACAAAATAAAGTACTTCGAGCTACTTAAAAAGGGAAAAGTGAGCACGTAAACTTCATATTGATCTTTTATAAAGTCTGATGAATCAATATTGAAAATTAAGCCTATAGGAGATTAACTGAACAGGTATTTTGCACCTGTCTTCACTGCAAAGATCAGATTCCAAAAATATTCTTAATCAGTTGGTGAAAAAGAACAGGAGGAACCTAAAGCAATTACAAAATCACCTGGGCAACAAAAGTCTATTACTAGAACCAAAAGTTGACAGGTCCCCAGGGTCCAAATGGACCTCATAGTAGTGTCTTAAAATAAGTGGCTACTGAGATAGTAAATCAGCTGATTTTAATTTTCCAAAGTCTCAACAGAAAGGGACCATGACTCTTCTATTCAGGGGTGGGAGAAAGAGAGATAGAGATACAGACACAGGGAGGGAGAGTGTGCAAGTTGGTTAGCTTAATATCTGCCAAAAGGAAAATGTGGGGATCTTTTATTCGGGAGGATATAGCAGGACATAAAATGTGAATACCATTAGGCAGGGTCAACATGATGTGTGTAAGAGAAATCATTTGACTAAGTTGTTGGGAGTTACTGAAGGAAGAGACGAGCAAAATAGACACAAGGGGAAATCAGTGGACACGCTGCACTTAAATTTACATTTAGCATTTGACAAGTGCTCATGGAATAGGAGACAGTAAAAGCTCCAGACCATAGGGCGATTCTCTCTCATGAGAGAGAGAGGCAAATGATGGATCGTTTAACCCAAGGGTCACTATACCTCGGTTAAGGAGAGTCCTCCATGGTAGCCTCAGTGGTGTAAGAAGTGAACCCACATTGTTAACAGTGTGGATGCTGAAAGGATGTTACTTGTTGTGGAAGAAACTAGAACTAGGAGAAATTGTTACACACACACACACGATTAAAAAAGGGAAAGTGTTAATTGTAGAGTTGAAACCACAATCCGAACAGCCTTTTTTAAAAAGATTATGCATACATGGGATGTGGATATCTCAGGCCAGGCTAGCATTTATTGTCAAACCCAAATCTGGACATGCTGGTGGTGACTTGCCTTCTTGAACTGCTTCATTCTTTGGAGTGTAGGTAAACCAAGTGCTGTTAGAAAGGAGGTTAAGATTTTGACCCAGTGAAAGCGAAGAAACAGTGATTTACTTCCAAGTGAAGACTGTGTGCAGCTTGGACAGGAACCTTCAAGTAATGATATTCCCATGCACCGACTATTCATTTATTAGATGGTAGTGGTAGTGGATTGGAAGTGTTGTGGAATGAGGTTTGGTGAGTTTCTGCAATCACTAGTGTCAGTGATGAAATAGGTGAATGTTAAAGCTACTAGATAGAGTACCAATCAAACAGACTGCTTAGTCCAGAATGTTATTAAGCTTCTTGTGTTGCTGTTGAAGGACCTTATTTTTGGACTGTGCACTAAAACATGGGAAAAGATACTGTTTAAATCTTAAAAAAATGAAACTGTGGAAATATTGTAGTTTAAAAATTATTTGTGAACTCATTGACGTTTGCATATACAGGGCGATCGCTATATCTGCGGAATCATTTTTCAGAGTTTTCCATTTAAATGAATGGGTTCACTCCTATCTGCAGGTCTGGGCTTCCAAGGTAGGTCTTGGAATGTATCCCCCACGGGTATGGCAGGACTACTGTACAGTGCTGCCTTATTAAAGCAGTGAGGAGAGAATGGTATCTAGGTGTACACATTCAGGATATTTTTGACCAAAGGCAGTCTTTTAATTAGTTTTTCAACTAACTAGTTGTGTGGGTTAGGGAAATTCTACATAGCAACATCATTTGATTGGTTCTTGGGCAAGTGCCTAAATGCTATGTGTGGACTAAATGGGTTAAGTTATTTAGGGGTAAAAACTTTAGTCATATTGTCAGTAATATGAAAGCACATATGTTGTTGTTATATCCAAAATGCAGAACTCGGTAAAAGCGAAGAGAACAGATCTGTGGAATTGGAATCATACATGTAGATCAATACGCTCATGAATCAGGTCCTTCTTCCATGTTTTAGTTACCTCCAGTAGGTAGTCATATCTAGCCGATTTGTTTCACAAAATCAAAACTACACACAAGAAACGAAAAGGAGTATGAAAGTTAGAGAATGTCGGCTCAGAATGTATGAGGCAAGTGCCAAGTGTATTGTGCCAAACTGTATAGATTGTAAAGTTAAATAACTGTACAACACTAAGCATGATACCTGGCCTGTAGCCTGTGAGTGGTGGAGTAGAAAGGGAAAAATACTAGATTGGCTACACTGGACTAGGCCAAGGGCAAGCCAGGAGATGAACGACTTTTAATCATATTGTCAGTAATAGTGAAGCAAATGGGTTTCACAGATGTATAAAGAATAGATGACAAAATGAGACAACACAACAGTCAAGAAGCATTATCAGCAGAATACTATCAGCCATTGGTAAAATACCAACCGCCTCTACAACTGGGAAGACAGATAATGTAAGACATCGGGACAGAGGAACGCAGGAATTGTAATATGTATACTATAATGTTTTGTATAAAGATTAGAGGAGTCTGAAACCCACCAGAATTGGTTTTTACAGTGATAAGGTCGACTCTGCTTACTTATGCATGAAATAAACCATTGTTAACTTGTTCCCTAGAGTTTTTTTGAAAATCCTTTCACAGGATGTAGGGGAGGTCACTGGTTAGACCAGCATTTATTGCCCATCCATAATTGAGAGTTAAGAGTTAACCACGTTTGCCTGGTCTGGCCTACATGTGACAGTGCCCTTCGCTAAGAGGATATTAGTGACCAAAGGCAGTTACTCCTACAACTGAATGGTTTCATGGTCACCATTAGGCTCCTAATTATTATGGAGTTTTACTGAATTCAAATTCATGGCAAGATTCACAGCCAGGTTCCCAAATCATTCCCCAATCACTGGATTAATAAATAGTCCATGACAGATTTATTTTATAAATACACAGTATATGGGGATCTTTTCCACAATCAGGTAAGACACCAATGTCTTAAGTACTACAGCTGATGTACTGTCACAGCCTAGAACCTTTGCTGTACCTGGTGCCTTCAGTTGTTTCTCCATTCTGTGTGCAGTGAATCCAGTAGGCAAAAGGCTGACACTGGTGACATTTCAAACTTGGCTGCCTCCTCAAGCCCTAAGCATAACGTTAATAAATGTCAGGTGGTTAAACTGTAAATATATAATTTCTTCAAATCCAAAGTAAGAAAGAGTCAGAGTCATAGAGATGTACAGCATATTTAGAAAGTTTGAAATGAATCCTCATATTTTCATGTTTATTGTTAACATGAAATTCAAAAATGTAAGCAATCAGGAGGACAGTAATAGACTTCAGGATGACAAGCAAATGAAACTTAATATTAAGAAATGTGATGATATATCCTGTATTTTGGTAGAAAGAACATAGGAAGGCAACATAAACCTCTTTAATATTGCATAATTTCATTTAAGAGAAGAGAGACGTACAATTACGTGCTCAGGGTTTTAAGGCAGTCAAGTTCAGACGGTTAAAATAAAGTATAAACGTACCCTTGACATTATTAAATAACATCATGCACAAAAACAAGACAGCAATGCTAAATCTTTATAAGACACTACTTAGACCTTTGAAAGAATGTCAAGGCCTTTATTTTAAAAACGTGTAGGGGAAAACTGCCGATCTAAGATAAAGAGGACATCTAATTGAAAGATCTGCATCACAAAAGGCTTTGTTAAGATTTCCTTAAATACTCAGAGTAGCAGAAGGGTTTGTAACAAGGATACACTGATTTGAGGTGTTTGGCAAAAGAACCAAATAGTGACAGGAAGAAGTAAAAAAAATATAAAAACAGATACTACATTCTAGAATCGAGAGTGTGGTGCTGGAAAAGCACAGCAGGTCAGGCATCACTCAAGGAGCAAGAGAATCGACGTTTTGGGCATAAGCCCTTTTGCAGCACCACAGTCTCAACTCTGATCTCCAGCATCTGCAGTCCTCACTTTCTGCTACATATGAAAATGTAGTGTCTGAAAAGGGTGGTGAAATTCAATAGCAACTTTCAAAAGGGAATTGGATAGATAAATTACAGGAAAAGATTTGAAAGGATGTGGGGGAAAGGTGGGGAGCAGAACTTGGTGGAAAACTCTTTGGTAGAGCCACACAAGCACAATGGGCCAAATGGCTTCCCTCTGTGCTAGGTTCATAGCTCCTTGAAAGTAGAGTCGCAGGTAGATATGATAGTGAAGAAGGCGCTTGGTATGCTTTCCTTTATTGGTCAGAGTATTGAGTATAGGAATTCGGAGGTCATGTTGCGGCTGTACAGGACATTGGTTACACCACTATTGGAATATTGCATGCAATTTTGGTCTCCTTCCTATCGAAAAGATATTGTGAAACTTGAAAGGGTTCAGAAAAGATTTACAAGGATGTTGCCAGGGTTGGAGGATCTGAGCTACAGGGAGAGGCTGAACGAGCTGGGGCTGTTTTCCCTGGAGCGTCAGAGGCTGAGGGGTGACCTTATAGAGGTTTACAAAATCGAGGGGCATGGATAGGATAAATAGACAAAGTCTTTTCTCTGGGATTGGGGAGTCCAGAACTAGAGGGCATAGGTTTAGGGTGAGAGGGGAAAGATATAAAAGAGACCCAAGAGGCAACTTTTTCACGCAGAGTGGTACGTGTATGGAATGAGCAGCCAGAGGCTGTGGTGGAGGCTGGTACAATTGCAACATTTAAAAAGGCATCTGGATGCGTATATGAATAGGAAGGGTTTGGAGGGATATGGACCAGGTACTGGCAGGTGGGACTAGATTGGGTTGGGATATCTGGTCGGCATGAACGGGTTGGACCGAAGGATCTGTTTCCTTGCTGTACATCTCTATGACTCTATTTATGAAATCTCAACTAAGATCACTTAAAACATTAATCGAATGGTGTTTATAACAAAACGCACAAAATATGCAATATATGTATTTACACACACAAACTGGTGCATTCACCAGAAGAAGGAAACAAAGACAATAGCATTGCACATGCCATGGTCAACAAACAAAGCTAAGGGCCAAATGGTGGAAAACAGAATTAAGATAGTTAGGTATTCACCAGTGCGGAAGTGAAGAACCAAAAAGGGCAGTTTTCTGTGCTATGGATCTAAGCCTCTGACAAGGAAAAGCATTAACATTATGGCACAATATGACAGATTGAAACAGACAGCTTCTAGCTTTTCCTGAGATCTCGCTGAAGTGCAGGAATCAAGGCAGAAGTGTGTAATGGAAAAGAAAAACTTGAAGGACAGCTGAGACAAGACAGCACACACAAAGCTCAGAGAAAAAATGTACCAAACAATGAAAGTAGGGTATTAGGAGGCAGACAAGCAAGCACAAGTTGGATGAAGGTGGGTGGAAGTGGGCAGCGGTTAGTAGCACAAGGAGCAGTACAGATCTTACAGTCAAAGAATCTACAAACTCCTTACTCTTGGGAGCAGGTATGGGAAAGGCATTAAAAAAGGCATTTTAAGAAAAAAGTCTACCTGGGTCCAGTTCCACTTGGAGGAGCAGCAGCACAGGGCAAAATTTTAGTTTCTTGATGTTGCTCAGCCAGCTAGTGTAATAAATGACTTTATGTTTCGCATGCATTGAGGCTTGTAGCCCTCAAATGCAAGGGAGTGAGCATGGTTGGTGACAAAACTAGAGAGAGGAGTTGGAGGCGATTTCCTCTTGGGTGGGTGGGGGGGGGGGGGGGAAGGAAAAAGGAAAAGGAAAAAAAGGAAAAAGGAAAAAGGAAAAAGGAAAAAGGAAAAAGGAAAAAGGAAAAAGGAAAAAGGAAAAAGGAAAAAGGAAAAAGGAAAAAGGAAAAAGGAAGGCCTACACAGTTACTGCCTTTGCTGTTTGAATTTGTTCGCCAATGATTCTGACTCTGCCACTCCCACAGGCGGCGCATTCCATGCCCCCACCACTCTCTGGGTAAAGAACCTACCCCTGACATCTCCCCTATACCTTCCACCCACCTTAAATAATTTATTCCCCCTTGTAACACTCTGTTGTACCCGGGGAAAAAGTTTCTGACTGTCTACTCTACCTATTCCTCTGATCATCTTATAAAGCTCTATCAAGTCACCCCTCATCCTTCGCCGTTCCAACGAGAAAAGGCCGAGAACTCTCAACCTATCCTCGGACGACTTCCTCTCCATTCCAGGCAACATCCTGGTAAATCTCCTCTGCACCCCCTCCAAAGCTTCCACATCTTTCCTAAAGTGACGCGACCAGAACTGCACACAGTACTCCAACTGTGGCCTAACCAAAGTCCTGTACAGCTGCAACATCACTTCACGACTCTTGAATTCAATCCCTCTGCTAATGAACGATAATACTCCATAGGCCTTCTTACAAACTCTATCCACCTGAGTGGCAACCTTCAAAGATCTATGTACATAGACACCAAGATCCCTCTGTTCCTCCACCTAACTAAGAACCCTACCATTAACCCTGTATTCCACATTCTTATTTGTTCTTCCAAAATGGACAACCTCACACTAGGCAGGGTTGAACTCCATCTGCCACTCCTCAGCCCAGCTCTGCATCATATCTAAGTCCCTCTGCAGCCGACAACAGCCCTCCTCACTGTCCACAACTCAACCTATCTTCGTATCATCTGCAAATTTACTGACCCACCCTTCGACTCCCTCATCTAAGTCATGAA
>NC_057715.1:70223892-70297016 GCF_004010195.1 Chiloscyllium plagiosum
CAGATGGAGTTTAATTCAGATAAATGCGAGGTGCTCCATTTTGGGAAAGCAAATCTTAGCAGGACTTATGCACTTAATGGTAAGGGCCTAGGGAGTGTTGCTGAACAAAGAGACCTTGGAGTGCAGGTTCATAGCTCCTTGAAAGTGGAGTCGCAGGTAGATAGGATAGTGAAGAAGGCGTTTGGTATGCTTAGCTTTATTGGTCAGAGTATTGACTATAGGAGTTGGGAGGTCATGTTGCGGCTGTACAGGACATTGGTTACGCCACTGTTGGAATATTGCGTGCAATTCTGGTCTCCTTCCAATCGGAAAGATGTTGTGAAACTTGAAAGGGTTCAGAAAAGATTTACAAGGATGTTGCCAGGGTTGGAGGATCTGAGCTACAGGGAGAGGCTGAACAGGCTGGGACTGTTTTCCCTGGAGCGTCAGAGGCTTGGGGTGACCTTATAGAGGTTTACAAAGTTATGAGGGGCATTGATAGGATAAACAGACAAAGTCTTTTCCCTGGGATCAGGGAGTCCAGAACTAGAGGGCATAGGTTTAGGAGGGTGGTACGTGTATGGAATGAGCTGCCAGGGGATGTGGTGGAGGCTGGTACAATTGCAACATATGAATAGGAAGGGTTTGGAGGGATATGGGCCGGGTGCTGGCAGGTGGGACTAGATTGGGTTGGGATATCTGGTCAGCATGGACGGGTCGGACCGGACCGAAGGGTCTATTTCCATGCTGTACATCTCTATGACTCTAATAGATTAACATGAGAGTGAGAAACAAAAAAAAGGCAAATAGAAGACCATAAGGGGAATCAAAATGCAGAATGAAATCACTGAAAGAGTTGCTTAGTGCAGAAGCTAGCAAGAGAAAGGATCTCAGGTGAGGAAATCAAATTAAAATGGCAAAAGTTAAGTGAAAAGGTGCCAGACAAGGGACAAAGAGAATAAGGTACAACTTAGCAATGTGCCTTTACCACTATCATGCTATGTCAGGAGGTCGTGTTGTGCAACGTGCAGCAAGGCTTCAATGAAGACAAAGGGGCAAGGAACCAAAGGTTCTGAAGGAACAAACTGGTGGTTAGAAGTGGACGAGCAAACCTTAAATAGAAACTAGTTTAAAATAATAAATCATTTAATATCATAGAATCCCTATAGTGCATATAGAGTCCATTCAGCCCATCAAGTATGCACCAACCCTCCGAATAGCATCCCCACAATCCCACATTTACCATAGTTAATCCACTTAGTCTGCACATGCCTGAACACCATAAAACTAATAATGGCCAATCCACCTAACTTGCATATATTTGGCCAGTGGGAGGAAACTGAAGGAGCTGGGAAACCTACGTAGACACAGGGAAAATGTGGAAACTCCACACAGACAGTTGTCTAAAGCTGGAATTGAACCTTGGTCCCTGGTGCTGTGACGCATTAGGCATCAGTGTGAACCACTGAGCTACCATATCGATTAAATAAATTAAATTTGGCAGAACCATAGAACGTTCCATACAGGAGGTAGCTATTTGGCTCACTAGCTCTTCGTCTGTACCCTTGAAGCACAAGTGAATATCCTAGTTATTTTAAATATAAAGAAGGTTTCTGCCCTGCAATTCAGTCAATGTGTCGTGTTTGAACTTCAAGGAGGCATTTGACAAAGGACCTCATGAAAGGTCATTCATTAGATCCCATGGTTTTGGAAGTAGCATATTGGCATGGATAGAGAATTGGCTAATGGGCAGGAAAACAGTGAGGAAAATGGAATTCCTTTTCAGGTTTGGCGACCTGTGGCCAGTAGGGTTCAACTCGGATCAGAGGGATCACAGTGCTGAGGCTGCAACTGTTTATAATATATAGTAATGACTTGGAGGAAGTCAGTGTACTGTAGCTAAATTTGCAGTTCACAAAAATAGATGGAAAGTTGGATTGTGAAAGGGGTACAAAGTTGACATAGATACTGTCAGGTTAAGTAAGTGGGCAAAAAGTTGGCAAATGGACTATACATTGGGAAAATGTGAAATTGTTCATTTTAAAAAGGGAGAAAAGAAAGAACAGATTCAAATGGAGAAAAAATGTAGAAAGCTTGAAGGCAAAGGGACTTGGGGTACTTGTGCACAAGACACAGAAAGCTAGCACACAGGTACAGCAGGTAATTAGGAAGGAAAATGCATTTTTTGGTCCTTATTTCATGGGGGTTTGGAGGGGAGGGGAGGGGAGGGAAGAAGTTGTAAAGGAAAGACCTGGATATAATCAAAGTTTCATTGCACAATTCCAACAGAAAAACATACAGAAAAAAAATGGCAAATGGAAATTACTTATACATCTATTGAGGACAGTCTTGTAATTACTAAATGTACATCCTTACTGCATTGCTTTCTTTAGAGTAATGCCTTGTGCAGGGTTGACAACAATATACTTAAAGCAGATCATGAGGAAATACTAAAAGTTCCAGAGCACTGGAATTCTTTTCTTCAGACTTGTAACAACCTACATCCCCAATGGACAATGCCTCATTAATGTTCTCATCAATGCTTTATTATATGGGAATTTCAACATTTGATTACTGGAAGGAAATTGCACAGTTCAATTGAAGATGACATTTGCAGTGAGTTTATCAATATTTTAGATGTGCGCACATGTGGTATATTGCAGTAACTAAGGCAAAGAACTGTCCATATCTGCCAACCCACAAATGATGTTTTACTTTATGTAAATCTTTTTCGGTCTGTCTCAGGAACTTTAAACATTCAAAGAATTTAGGATGCTTGTATTGATGAGGAGAAGAGTATCTCAATTTCTCATGAGGTATAGCTACATAACTCAAAATAAATATCAGACTTAATTTATTATTTACTATTACTTTACATATATCAATTATTGCATCAATATTCTGGGCAAGATTACTTTTGGCAAGGTTGTATTCATTACCCAGCTCAACAAAATCCTGTGGATAGAGAGAGTTAGAGTCAATAGCATTGCGCGGGACTGGAATCCTGGTAGCAGATTCCCATCCTTGAAAAATGAGTCAAAGTGACAACCTGGCAACATCTACAATCATTTTCTGATCCCAATCCATAAAAGGAACACAAGATTGAATTTGAGTTCAGAGATTTACATGGTGAAAACTGAACAGTTTGCATTGTTAATTCAGCACCATGTTATGATAGGCAAATATACATAGTTTAAACATTCTCCCAGTTCAGCACGTAAGTTCAAATTTCATATTAAAACAAAATTTCAGACTTTGCACCATTAAGTATTTCACATTAGAAAAGTCTCCAGCATGAGCCACAGACAACAAATGATTCTGAGCTGTTATAATTCTGGAATTCATTGGCAAACGTGCTTATACAGCACCAGCATTGGATAAAGGCAGTATCTTCACAATTTAGCCATACATCATTGATTTACAAAAAGACCTTGAAATTGTGTAGCTTTAACAATAAACATTCGAATTTCACTTATGGCACCTTCTCTTGGATAACAATGCAAATCAACCATTATCTCCACTCTTTCATGTGTGTGCGCCTTTAACTGCAAAATCCAAAGCAATTACAATTCTAGACAAAGCTGGAGAAAGCTCATCTAAATGTTTACTAGTTCTGATTAGATCGAACGCCCAATCCAGGTATAAATATGTTTTACAAAATTTATAAATACAAAAACAATAAATTAAGAAAGCAATGATTTTCAATTGATCTACTCAGGATTCAGTTCCTAAATCTGGTCGATTGGGCACGGATCTCTTGCTCTCTTCTATTGACTGAAATTCTGTTCTGCCTTTGGCCTTCTTTCCTGTACACTGAACTACAAAGAATCACTACTTATTGACTCATTCTAGCCACTAGCCCTGTGGATGATCAGAGACATCCTGAACTCCAATTGGCTTACTACTTAGCCCACAGTTCATGGTGAATTTTGGATTGGCAAGGCAACGTCTGCCCAATTCCTGTTGGGTTTCTTTAGTGACATCACTTTCTGTCTCCTAATTCATTCTTCAACATGTCAATCGCTTAATAGGACAGTCTCTTTATAACAGCTCCTCGTTTACCAACTTCATAAGATCTTTCCCAGTGGCACCAGTCGGATACTTCAAACAGATGCATGAAGTAAGAGTGTCACCCCAAATGTCCCTCCCACCATACGTTTATGAATGTTGTCCAAAACCTAGCAATCTTAATTTAAAAGAACGAAATGAAACTCCACAATAACTGTTAATACCCAAAATAAATTAAATCCTAAAATAATCTTATAAAGACTAATATACATAAATCTGCTACAAACTCCAAGTTACTCAACTAAAATCTGTCTCAGTGCAAAAAGTCTTTTGCCCCAAAGCATTTTCAGTTTACTTTAGCTTGAGTGATTAAAAACCACCAAAAAATCCATATACACCATGACCTTTTAATTGGCCTGAGCCATATGGCTTTCCTCGTAACAAAATTTTTAAAAATTAACTCAAACTGAACAAAATAAAATTTAAATTTCTAATTTGTTTAATCAAGTGAAAGTGATTATTGAAAAATAAATCAATCCCATAGAGATCCTTTCTTCAATTGTTTAAATTATTGTAGTTTTGTTTCAAAACTATGCCTTTCGTTTCTCATTACTGCCAGTGTGTTTTGAACACTATTGACTCAATAGAGTAGGAAGAGGAGGTGGGAAGGGTGGTGAGAAAGAATGATGAAGCAGTCTCATGGCACTATCAGACCATAACTGTGCATTAGCTCCATTTACCCAGACATGGCTGATGCACTTATCTACAGTTTTGAAAAGGAGTTCATAATCACGATGTGAACAGAGGTTGACTTTGTTCATTATCTTGAAGTTAGAACAAAGCAATTTGTCCCCCTTTTCTGGATTCTTCAAAGTAAATAACAAGTCTATAGTTGCCTAATTGAATCACTATCATTTAAACACTATTGGTGTTCACTCACCACCATTTAACCACAAAATTGGAATAAAAATATTCAAGTACTTACCAACACAAAGAATATTAAAGCAAAACCCCTGGGAGGTAGATTTATTAACTAGTTGATCTGGTAAACTGTCAAATCCAACATGCCCTGACAAGGAAAGTGGGCGGACATTTTCACCCTGCAATAAAAAGCAATAGTACATACAATAGCTGGTCAACCTTTAAAATACATTCTTATAGGTTCTAACCATTTTCCTAACTTTCAAAAAGAATGGAATCACAATTTGTATAAGTATCTATACCAGAAATAATTCATTCACAGCTTAATTATTCCTGAACATTGTTATAAAGAATGTAAAGTTAGATACAAAAAGAATCAAAACCTTTATATGTATTTATTTTTTTTAAAACATCCTTACTTTGAAAAAGGCATTCAGTTTCTTTCACGAAGGAATATTGTTAGTATCTAGAATTCTCAATTCTTCTCCAGAGAAATCAACAGTTCTAACTAGGAGTCATTTAATTGGAAATCTATTCTTCATATTCACTACCCTAAGGGGTGGGTTAGAGTTGAAAATTGCAGCTTCAAAATTTGCAGAAAGTTTGACTGTTGTGTGGTGTCTAGTCCTATAGTAATTGTATCAATTAGAAAACATTCACAAGTCAACACCACAGAAAGACATCATCTCTCCTGCAAAATTTGTTTATCCCATTTTACATGCACCAAGTACTCCAAAACAGCCAGTCTAAGACGACAGCAACATAACAGGGAGTGCTTTAAACCATTCTCCATGACCTAAGCTGCAATTAAGGTTCTTCTCAGCATCTTGTGTAATGGTACGTATATTTTCCACCTTCACCCTAAAATACAGAAACTTGCCTATGAACTCATTCGTACTTAATATTAGAACTATATTTGCAATCTTCTAGCGTGCTGCTTTTATCGATTCACAGGTTTCAAGTATTTAATTTGTTGCTATATATTTTTTAAAAAGCATTATTTAGGAGTATACAGAAACATGTAATTAGAAGGAAAAACAAGACTACTGCAAATCTGCTTCTAGGTCCACTTGAATGATTTCAAAAAGAAATTGATGGGTATTTCAGCAAAATGAAAGGTTACAGAAATAGAGCAGGTGAATGGGACTGACTGAATTATTCTACAGAGAGTTGGCATAGACCTTTATGTAAAAAATAGCCTAATGTGGCATAATAACCACAGCTTAGAGCTTATGGGCGGCATGGTGGCTCGGTGGTTAGCACTGCTGCCTCACAGTGCCAAGGACCTGGGTTCAATTCCTACCTCGGGCAACTATGTATGAGTTTGCACATTCTCCCAGTGTCTACATGGGCTTCCTCCCACAGTCCAAAGATGTGCAGGTTAGGTGAATTGGCCATGCTAAATTGCCCATAGTGTTAGATGCAGGGGTAAATGAAGGGGAATGGGTCTGGGTGGGCTGCTCTTCGGAGGGTCGGTGTGGACTTGTTGGGCCGAAGGGCCTGTTTCCACAATGTAGGGAATCTAATAAAACAAACAAACGAAGTTGTTAACGAATGCCCTCTTGGGTAGTGAGATAGATTGATCCATTACAAAAACAATGTAGAATTCTCTTTGTTTGCTTAGTTTATTGAGTCATAGAGATGTACAGGACGAAAACAGACCCTTCGGTCCAAACTGTCCATGCTGATCAGATATCCCAACCCAATGTAGTCCCACCTGCCAGCACTGGCCCATATCCCTCCAAACCCTTCCTATTCATATACCCATCCAGACGCATATATCCGTTACCTAATCTTTGGAGGACATCAACTTAGTTCAATGGATGGTACTCTTGCCTGAATTTGTAAGCAGAACGTGAGTTCCCAAACTAATCTTGCATTACAATGCAATGCTAAGGGACTCTTTTCGAACCTTGGAGGTGTCATCTTTTGGAAACCTTTTAACCAAAATTCCTGACTGCTTGGACTGAAACAGGATCTCTCGACACCACCAACCCTTTTGTAAAATCATTCAACATAATGTATTGATTTTCAAATTAATTATATCATATGCACTCAGCCAAAATAATCGATTTGAAATGCAGATTTCAAATAAAAGGAATTGATGATCATGTAGACAATGTACATTCTTTACTACACATGCTCACAGACTGATAAAGCAGTATATTAAAAAAATGTTGGTAGCACTATTCATTTTTCTAACAAAGTCATAGAGCATGGAAACAGATTTTTAAACCAACTTGCCCATGCCAACCAGTTTTCCCAAACTAAACTAGTCCCACTTGCCTGCATTTGGCTAATGTCCCTGTACACCTTTCCTATTCATATACCTGCCCAAATGAGTTTTCAATGTTGTAATTGTACCTGCATCTACCACTTGCTCCAGCAGTTCATTCCACACATCTTCTGGGTGAAAAAGTTGCCTCTCAGGTCCGTTACAAATCTTTCTCCTCTCACCTGAAAAATGTGCGCCCTAGTTTTGAAATCACCCACCTGAGGAAAAAATCTTAGGCTACTAACTTACTTATGTCCCTCCTGATTGTATAAACCTCTAAAAAGGTCACCCCCAACCTCCTATGCTTCAGTGACAAATCTCCCAGCCTTTCTTTATAATTCAAAGCCTCCAGTCCTGGCAACATCCTGGTTTGAACCATCTCCAATTGAATAATAATCTTTACTATATTACTCCAATGTACTATACAACCTTAGCATGATGTCCCAAATCCTATACTCAAAGGTCTAAGCAACGATGGCAAGCATGCTTAACAGCTTCTTAACCATTGTACCTGTGATGCAACTTTCAAAGAACTAGGTAACTGAACCATTAAGTCTCTGTTTGACAACATTACCTATAGCCCTACCACTAACTGTTAAGTCCTGCCTTGTTTGTTTTACCAAAATGCAATATCTTGCAAATATCCAAACTAAACTCCATCTGCTACTCCTAACCCCATAGGCTCCATAGATCAAGATCCATTTGTAATCTTACAGCATCTTCACTGTCAACTATACCACCAGTTTTGGTATCATCCACAAACTTAATAACCATGCCTCCTAAATTATCATCCAAATAGTTTACATAAATTGCAAATAAAAAAGTGAACTCAGCACCTGTAAAACTGCTATTCACTGGCCTCTAGTCTGAAAAATAACTCTCCACTACCACCACCTTGTATCTTCAAGTCAAGCCAATTTTGTATCCAATTGACTAGCTCTCCCTGAATTCCATGTGATCTAACTTTACTAATCAGTCTAAGTGGAACCTTGACAAAGGCTTTACAAAAGTCACAAACAATGTATATCTCTTTGCCCTCAATCTTCTTAGTTCTGTCCTTAAAAAAAAACTCAATCAAGTTTGAGATACACAATTTCCCATGCACAAACCCACGCTGACTTTCCCTAATCAACCCTTGCCTCTCCAAATACATGTAAATCCTATCTCTCAGATTCCCTACTGAGATTGTGTATAGGGTATGAGCAGTTAGGGAAGAGTTAAGTTCTGAGTTTTGGTGAACAGGAGGTTCAGCTGAACATGACTCAGATCAGATAAAAAACTTGCAGTTAACAATGGTAATGGGTTAACAAGGTAGAACAGCATTCATTATGTAGAGCCATTTAACAATATTGGAAGCATTCAGTATGCAAGGTCAATTTAACAAGCTGAAAAGTATTCATTATGTGAAGCCAGTTAAGGTTAAGAACATTCATTGTGTAACAGCAGATGGCTTAATCTTTACTATTGACAATCACTGATTGTAATGGTCACCCAATCAATATGTCTGTTGCTTTATCTGGAAGCTTCTCCCTGTAAAATGACTATATAATTCATCAAGAAACTGCTGTTCCAGAGAAGACCGAGAACTCATGTCTCTGTGCACACGGACAAACGTTCTCTCCCTCCAGGGCCTGGAATAAAAGATGAAGGAGGTAAAGCCATGCTGTGTCTCTAAGCATTTTGCTTTGAATGATATGGGGATAGGGAAACGTAGTTGGCAGGATCTAAATGAATAGATACAATCGTACGGTGTCAGCAATCACCCAGAACTTGGTATCTCAAGACGGATGGGCCCACAAGGTAAAACTTTAAACCTTGGTCTTTTGATCTTTCTGTGTGCTGCAGACAGTTCCCTTGCTCGATTGCTCTCTATTTTACGGACTCCTTGAACGGTAATTAGTTCAGTTGAGAGACTGTCAGTGCGCTTGTGAAACTGAGGTTCAAGTCCTCTGTGCTGTATTTTGGGGGTGGGGTGTTAATTGGGGTTCGGCTCCCCTACGTTTAAATTGAGGTTTGAGTCCTCAATGCTGAGTTGGAGTTACGGTCCCCCGGGTGAGTTAAACTGAGATTCGAGTCCTCCGTGCTGTATTGGGGTTCGGGTTCTGTGTTCAAATGGGATTAGAGTCCCTGTGAGGAGTAAAGTGAGAAAGGGGTTAAAGTCCCCTAAGGGTGACATTTGAGTCACTGACAGTCTTTGTTCTGGGGGAAAGAGTGTGGCTTGGAGTGCGGCACCATGTGGTCCGCTGCGAGGGCTGTTTCTTTTTATAAGTGTAATTTCAGTGAGAGGACGCAAAAAAGTAAAAATGAGAAATGTTGAAATTAAGGTTGTACTGATACTTAGGTTGAAAATGTAAATTGTGCCATACTGAGAGTGTTTGGTGTTTAAAAATTTTGGTTTGTTAAAATACTGGTTTAGAAAATCTTTTAAGTAATGTTTTGCCTTGTTTGAATCAGGATCTCAATTCAATGTGTTTTGTGCGCTATGTAATAGGGCAGATTTTGATTTTACATTGAAATTGTACAACATTATGCCCTTTTTAAAATTATGAAACTTGTAACCTTAAATCAAATTGATCGAGTGTCTTGAGCCCCCTGATTTGTTTGAAATTGTACAATGCCTGCTTAAAAAGAACAGTTGGGTCAGTGGTCATGCTTTAGCCAGATGAGAATATTGTTTTAAAGTATCTTTTTTGCTGTGTTTTTAATGCAGACTGCTCACAAGAAGAAGAGCGCATTTTGAGTTTGCTGTTTTGTTAAGATTTTAGAGAACATTAGAACTGGAGGCTGAGCTGTTTAAGTTCTGTTAATTATTGTTAAGACATCATTGGCCCCCTTCATATCACAAATTCAAAGAATGTTGATCTCTACCGAAGTTGTTACTGTAACTGATTGTTTTATTTAGAAATTTCATTTGGAGAACATATTTTAAAATATTCTGCATTTATTTCCAAAAAATATTTGAGATTTAAATCTGAACTGAAAATGCCTCTTCAATTGCTAAAGCACAGGAAACATTTTGTTGTTTACTTGCTGTTCCAGACTTTTGAAATACCTTTCTTGACAGCTTTCACATTAGCCAAGTATCAGTTGTTAAAGGAAAATAATTTTTGAAAAACCTGAATGAGGTCTCCGAAGGGTTTGATTTTAGGACTACTGATTG
The DNA here is from genome assembly GCF_004010195.1 of Chiloscyllium plagiosum. Classification (NCBI taxonomy): domain Eukaryota; kingdom Metazoa; phylum Chordata; class Chondrichthyes; order Orectolobiformes; family Hemiscylliidae; genus Chiloscyllium; species Chiloscyllium plagiosum. Next base: position 70,234,236 of record NC_057715.1, read on the forward strand.
TTGTTTATAATTGACTGAATTGTTTAGGCAGTACAAATTCAAAGTTTATGGATTGTATAAAAGGTGATAATATCATAAGTGATGAACAGAGTAAGAGACTTCAAGAATTCAAAGAATATTGAAATAGGCAGATACAACTTAGTGTAGTTAAATGTGAGAGTGTCTTCATACTGATAACTACCTTGGCAAGGAAGGAATGAGAGAGAAAATGCAAAGGTACCTTCAGCAGCAACATCTCCTGTCAAGTTTCTCCTTTCACAGGTAAAGCACATGTTCGGACTACCGCCCACCCCTCCACAACCTGATCCAACCAGCTTCCCAGTCATGAGCACAAAAAGTGAAGAAACCATCAACAATGATGAGGAGGTCAGTAAGCTTGTTACCAGTGGCCTTCTTATGAATATTAAAACACATGAGCTTTACCTGGTCTTTTGATCATTTAAGGGATATGAATCAAGCTAACATCATAACAGCCAGTTGGCTTTGTTATATTTGACAGCACAGCGTGAGCAAAAACAGCAAAGGCTGCTGCATTCACCCAGACTGCAGCTGCTGCAGCGCATACTCAGATGTACTTGTATCTTCCACTTGAAGCATCTCTGGAAGAATGGAAGTCTCGTCAGAGTCATAGAGATGTACAGCATCGAAACAGACCTTTTGCTCCAACCCGTCCACGGCTTTGTGAAGTATTTAACTGCCCTTATCCAAGGATTCAGATTTCTCAGAGGAGTGATGCAAGGGCAGACAGAATTTTTTGTTTTCAGGTTGGACTTCACTGAAGGAGATTTGGGAGAACTGGCTAGTTTCCATTCAACTTGGAGGGGATGGAGTGGTCACAAAGGACTGTGGATTTAAGAACTTTACTGGTGAACCTTTTCCCACATAGGATGATTCTTCAAATTCTATTTACTGCAACTAGTAATTTTTGTTGTTATAATCATTGTATGCTGTGTCAATAACTTGCTTAAACACTGGCTGTCAGTCTTATGAAAGCTGGTAGTGCCATCATGAAATGATAAAGGAGGGAATGAGAACGTATATACGGTATGAGCAGTTAAGGAAAGAGTCAAGTTCTGAGTTTTGCGAAACAAGAGGTTCAGCTGAACATGACTCAGATCAGATAAGAACTTATAGTTCCACCAACACACTTAAGCTGTTCAGGGAGAGGTGGACACCACAGGGAGCAGAGTGTATTATTTCCCCCTCCCACTCTATTTTGATTTAATCCCTGCCCTCCCCTTCACTGCTTGATCATGCAGCATTGCCCTTTGATGTGAAGAGCACTGCTTGTCACTGGCCACTTGGGTGTTTCTTTTCTTCCTAATGGTGGAAATTGGATAAAGATTTGTACATCTTGTGTATTTCACGGTGTCACACACCTGCACACACACACATGGGTGCTGGGAAAAAAAGAAAAACAAAGATCTTGCAGTTAACAATGGGGTGCTCTAGGCAAGGGTAATGGGTTAACAAGGTGGAAAAGCAATCATTATGTAGAGCCATTTAATATTAAAAGCATTCAATATATAAGGTCAGTTTAACAAGGTGAAAATTTTCATTATGTGAAGCCAGTTAAGGTTAAGTCCATTCATTATGTAACAGCAGATGGTTTAATCTTTACTATTGACACTCACTGATTGTAACTGTCACCCAATCAATATGTATGTTGCCTTATCTGGATGCTCCTCCCTGTAAAATGACTATATAATTCATCAGGAAACTGCTATTCCAGAGAAGACCAAGAACTCATGTCTCTGTGCACACAGACAAACATTCTCTCTCCCTCAAGGGCCTGGAACAAAGATGGAGGTAAAGCCATACTGTGTCTCTGATATGGGGAGGGAAATGGGACAACACCACCAACAATGTATCCACCACTGATGTCAGACTCGCAGGTCTATAGTTGTCAGGCTTCTCCTGACAGCCTTTCTTAAAGGCATAACATCCAATCCTCCGACAGTTCACCCGAGGCTGTAGACGATATAAGGGGCCCCACAATTTCTTCCCTAACTTCCTACAATGCCCTGGTATACACTTGATCAGGTCCTGGAGATTTATCCATCTTTATGTTTTCTAAGACCTCCAGCAATTCCTCTTCTGTAATGTATACTGCTCTCAAGACCTCAATATTTATTTCCCAGAGCTCCTTTGCCTCCATTTCTTTCCTCCACTGTAAAAAAAACTGATGCAAAATATTTGTTTTGTATATCTCTTCCATCTCTTGTGGTTCCTTGTTAATCTTTAAAAGGGGTCATTTTCTCTCACTAGTTACTCTCTTGTTCTTAAATGCATTTCTGGAATCTCTTTGGATTATCCTTAACGCTATCTGCCAAGGTTCTCTCATATTACCTTTCTGCCTCTCCTAACCTGCCGCTTAAGAATGCCCCTACACTCAAATTCACTTGATCTCGCCAGCCATTTATTCCTTAATTTCTCTTTCACTACTGGAAGGCCTATAGTATAATCCCATCAAAGCGATCATCCTGTTAATTCTGAGTTCCACCCATATAGCTTCAAATGAAATTTCTGAGGATCGTACAAAGCACAGCAGTAATGTTTTCCTTAATCAAAGATGCCACCCCCCACTTCTCTCTTGCCTTCCTTTCTATCCTTCCTAGATCATCTAAACTCCACAGCACTGAGTTGCAAGTCCTGTCCCTCCCTCTGCCATGATTCTGTAATTGCTATGATGTGAAGGTGTGGATTCATTCGCTGAGCTGGTGTGTTTTTCTTCAAATATTTTGTTGCCTCGCTAGGGGATATCATCAGTACATCTTTGATAAGGTATTGATGCTCTGTCCTGCCTGGTAATTATGTGTCTCTGTTTGTTGGTACTTCCAGTTCTGTACCTGAGTGATTTATATACAAAGTCTAGTTCAACGTGTCTATTGATTGAGTTCCAATTGGAGTGCTAGACTTCAATGATTGTTTCATTGGTGCTAGGATGGTCACATTATCCCAGTTGATATTATGTCCTTCGTTGTCTGTGTGGTTGGAAATTAGAGTGTACTGCTCATGTCTGGCAGTGGCAAGCTGATGTTCATGCACTCATATGGTCAGTTTTATTCCTGCTTGTCTTATGTAGTATTTTTCCCAGTCTTTGCAGAGTATCTTGTGAATAACATTTGCCCTGTTGGATGTGGGTGTCAGGTCTTTAATTTTTGTGAGGAGCTGGTGGATAGTGTTTACTGGTTTGTGGGCCACTAAGTTTTGCTGGGGTCTGAGTAGTAGGGTGGTTATCTCTGGTATGTCTTTGATGTATGGTATGGTCACTATCATGTCTGGTCTTGTAGTGTTTTCTTCTTTGGGTTAATCCCATAAGTACCAGAGGATAGTGCTCTTGGGGTACCCATTTTGTTTAAATCCTTTGAATAGGTGTTCCTGTTCTGCCTTCTGGAATTCTGGGTTGCTGCAGTGTAGACTTGCCCATTTAAATGTCCTAATGCTGTTCCATTATGGATGCTGGGGTGGTTGCTGTTATAGTTCAGTATCTAGTCCCCTGATATTACCCTTGTAAATCTTTTCTACACCCTCTCCAATTTAATAATATCCTTCCTATAGCAGGCAATCAAAACCATACACAGGATTTTACCTTCCCCTGTCTCCACAATTGAAAAATCATAAGAATTAACAGATGCACATCTATGAAAAAGTGAGGACTACAGGTGCTGGAGTGTCAAATGTGTGACACTGAAAAAGCCCAGCAGGTCTGGCAGCATCGGAGGAGAAGGAGAGTCAACGTGGGCGGCACGGTGGCACAGTGGTTAGCACTGCTGCCTCACAGCGCCAGAGACCCGGGTTCAATTCCCGCCTCAGGCAACTGACTGTGTGGAGTTTGCACGTTCTCCCTGTGTCTGCGTGGGTTTCCTCCGGGTGCTCCGGTTTCCTCCCACAGTCCAAAAATGTGCAGGTCAGATGAATTGGCCATGCTAAATTGTCTGTAGTGTTAGGTAAAGGGTAAATGTAGGGGTATGGGTGGGTTGCGCTTCGGCAGGGCGGTGTGGACTTGTTGGGCCGAAGGGCCTGTTTCCACACTGTAAGTAATCTAATCTAAAGTTTCGGACATTTCAGGGCTTAAGCCCGAAACGTTGACTCTCCTACTCCTCGGATACTGCCTGACCTGTTGCGCTTTTCCAGCACCACCCTTTCGACATATGCACATCTATGCTTCATTTAAACTGCACTACTGTTTGTCCAAATAAAGCAAGGGTTATCAAGAGGGCAAACTCTTTTGTGAAGCCTGCATCCATCAAATCATCATCAGTATCAAACACCAGTATGCTTATGAGCTAGAACCCAACTTCTATGTTTTCAATTATTTGTTAGAGTCCAAAAAGTAAGGACTAGGCCACAGGTAATTGTAAATGGCTACTAAGTCTCTTAAAGTCAGTCATAAATTGTTTTATTATTCTTAAACTATTCAAATGGCACTAGCGTCACTGTGACAGTAGAAGCTATTCAATGCATTTTACCGTATTTTTCACTATCAAATACAGAGGACAATAAAATCATTCATTCATACAATACAGAGACAGGCCCACATCTTGTCTATGTGATTAGGTTTTCCAAACTGAACTAGTCTTTTTTGTCTATAGAGTCATACAGCACAAAAACAATTGAGGGGGGCCTGAACAGGGAGTTGAACTCTGAACCCTCAGATTAAAAGTCTGATGCTCTACCAAATGATCGATCAGAGCTCATTTAGAAAAAGTGCCTTTCGAGTCAGAAAGAAATTAGAAGTACACTCCATAGTGAGTAAAGCTGGATCCTATTAGAGACAGAAAGAGGTTTAATAGAAGATTCCAAAGAACTACACAAAAAAAATTCATTTGCTGTTTGCACAACTTGCTACACATACATTAGTCAACACATTGGTCTATGAATACCACCATCTGCAAGCTCCCTTCCAAGCTACACACCATCCTACCTTGGAGGTCGAATAAGCTGAGGCTGTTTTCCCTGGAGCGTCAGAGGCTGAGGGGTGACCTTATACAGGTTTATAAAATCATGAAGGGTATGGATAGGACAAATAGATAAAGTCATTTGCCTGGGGTGGGGGAGTCCAGAACTAGATGGCACAGGTTCAGGGTGAGAAGGGCAAGATACAAAAAGAAACCTAAGGGGCAATGTTTTCACACAGGGTGGTGTGTGTATGGAATGAGCTGCCAGAGGAAGTGGTGGAGGCTGGTACAATTGCAACGTTTAAAAGGCATTTGGATGGGATATGAATAGGAGAATAGGAAGGGTTTGGAGGCATCTGGGCCACATGCTGGCACGTAGATTAGGTTGGGATATCTGGTCAGCATGGACGAGTTGGAGGGTCTGTTTCCGTGCTATGACTCTATATTGCTGCTCTTTCAAGCCCTGGGTCAAAATCTAGAAGCTCCCTTCTTAACAGCACTGTTGATGTACCTGCTCCACAATGGCTACAGGAATTCAAGATGCAATGTTCCAAGTTGGTGGGTTGTTCTCAGGAGCAATTAGGAAATGGTAATGCTGGCTTTGACAATAACTCCCATACCATTAATGAATGAAAATCCATTAGAATATTGAACATAGAACAGTACAGAACAGAAACAGGCCCTTTGATCTACCATGTTGCCGTTTTAAACTAATTCCATCTGCCTGTACATGTTCCATATCCCTCTAATAACTGCAGGATCATGCGTTAAAAAAAACTATTTTAAATTACCAGCATTCTCCTACATAAAATGTATATATTACAAGAACATCTTTTTAAGACATTCACCCCTTAAAGGACAAACATATTCATTTTCTGAAGTGCCTGATAAGCTTCCAGTGACTACTAAGATCAAATTGCATACAAGGTTCTGCAAATAGGGCAAGATATCACAAAGTTTTGGAGAAATGCTGGCTCCAGTTTTCTAGTAAGTTTGCGACTATTTGCATTTTCATTTGAAGGCGGCTGTATAATGTTCAATTTTGTTGCACCAGGTGCAGCGAGCCTGTGCAATCTTCTCTCAGAACTCAAAGTTGATACCAAGACTGAAAAGTGATATGACTGCGCTTTAGCACTTCGCTTAAGTGACAAGTGTACCCTATACTCAATCTGTCCACAAAAGACTTGCTTTGGTGAGTGTCAAGCATTCAGGATACATGACCAACCCAACTCAATTGTGACTGTCTCAATACAGCAAGGAAGACAGCTTGACACCTGATCTTCAGATTCTTCCAGAGAAAATTTAAACAGAAGTGGTTGCGATTCTTAACTAGTAAATCTTTTGCATCATGAAAAGTGGATAATATTATTGCTTTATAGACTTTCAGTTTGAGAGGCAGTCTTACTCCTCTTCGTGAAGCTTGAAATCTGCCAAAAGCTACGTATTTGCTTTGTTGCAATACAGGCAACTCAACAGTGTGCTGTTCATATAAGTGACAGTATCCACTATTGATAATGTTTTGATTCGAGCTGATTGGGATCTGAATTTTCCAGAGTTGAAAAATGTGGTGCTGAAAAAACACAGCAGGCCAGGCAGCATCCGAGGAGCAGGAGAATCGACGTTTCGGACATAAGCCCTTCTTAACCTATCTGAATTTTCCAGTATGACAGAGTAAAACTTGGCATGACAGACTAAGTTTTCATTTTCTCTTTGTTTATCATGGAGGTTAGACATTAAGTACGTTCACAAGAAGCTGCCAATTTGCTTTTAACATAATATAGCTGTTGTTTTATGTTAGATGACTATTCTAACAATCTCATTACAAATAGCAGAAAGAAAGATTTGTTCTTATTAATGCAATATCTTTACAGACACAAGCTTCAGTGAAGCATCAACCTATCTCACAAAGGTCATGCTCAGTTGGCAGTTGTAATCTATTTCCTTTCGACATAATGCTATGCATTCATTATATTCTATTTTCTTCAGTTAATATCTCTCTCCCCCACTAAGAGTCTTAAAATAAACTTCTAACTCAGCTCACTATTACTTAGCATGCTAAACTCATGTGTTCAATGGCCTTGTATGATGCCTTCCTCTCAATATTCTTGCAACATCCTATTATTGGAACTTTCCCAGTCCTAAATCCTTGCAGACTGCTAATAATAGTAATTGCTTCTGGACCCCTGTCACCCCCTCTTGTGGTCCTAAAACTCAAGTCAGCACAGAACACAGCAATTATCACCTCAGGCAGCTTAGTTGAAATCACAGGATTTCTTGTAAACGCTAATTTGAACTCAACTACTTTGTGACCTGTAAAACAAAGTCAGATCTTCACAGAATTGAAAAAAAGACCATTGAGTGTAGGAGTTGGGATGTCATATTGAGATTCTACAGGAAGTTGTTGAGGCCATTTTGGAGTACTGTTCAGTTCTGGTCACCCTGCTGTAGGAAGGATATTATTAAACCAGAAAAGATTCAAAAAAGATTTAGATTAGATTAGATTCTCTATAGTGTGGAAACAGACCCTCCGACCCAACAAGCCCACACCAACCCTCCGAACAGTAACCCACCCAGACCCATTTCCCTCTGACTAATGCACCTAACACAATGGGCAATTTAGCATGGCCAATTCACCTGACCTGCATATCTTTGGACTGTGGGAGGAAACACGCAAACTCCACGCAGACTGTCACCCGAGGGTGGAATCGAACCGGGGACTCTGGTGCTGTGAGGGAGCAGTGCTAACTACTGAGCCACTTGTACCATAATGTTCAAGTCTGGAGGGTTTGAGTTATAAAGAGAGGCTGGTTAGGCTGGGAGTTTTCCCACTATAGAGTAGGATGATCTTATAAAAAGCTTTATAAAATCATGACAGGCATAGATAGGGAAAAGACTTTTGCTATTCACCTTAAGATGGGGGGAATTTCAAACCTAGGGGGCATATTTTTTAAGGTGAAAGGAGAAAGACTTAAATGGGACCGGTGGGGCAACTTCTTCCACAAGGAGAGGTTCATGTGTGGAATGAACTGCCAGAGGAAGTGGTAGATGCAGGAATGCTGCAACATTTCAAAGACATGAGTCAAAGAATGTGGTGCTGGAAAAGCACAGCCTGTCAGGCAACATCCAAGGAGCAGGAGAGTTGATGTTTTGGGCAGAAGGCCTTCATCAGGAATGAGCACTGCTGACCAGCTGTGCTTTTCCAGCACCCCACACTTTGACTCTTGATCTCCAGCATCTGCAGTCCTCACTTTCTCCTATTTTAAAAGACATGTACACAAATACAAAAGGTTTAAGAGGGATACGGACCAAACTCTGGCACATGAGACTAGTTTAGTTTAGGAAACTTGGTTGGCATGGACGATTTGGACTAAAGGGTTTGTTTCAATACTATATGACTCTATATCTAAAACACAATGTTTCTTGCACTTTAGAACTCAAGCTCTCAAATAACAATACTATGTACTATTACATCTATAGCTTCTGGGAATAGACTGAAACCTTTGCCTCAAGATAGGGCTGTTCTGGCATAGTACTTGGCTTTCGTCCTGATAAAGGGCCCTAGCACGTGCATGGATCAGACAAGAAGTCCATGCTACAGGGTATCTTCTGTTTCTATGTGGCTACTGCTTCAGAACTGGAGTAGGCCGTTCGGCCAGAATCGCGAGCCTGTTCCATCACTTCTTGAGAACAGGCTTACTGTGGCCTACCTGCCTTCGGCCCATAGCTCGCAGGATCATTGACACCATTAACCATATTGTCAACAATAAATAATTTAAGATAAAAAAATTGATGTGCACACGAGCAACTGTCCATACTGTGGGTCTGCACATTAGTTAGCGATAGTCAAATTCCGAGCAAAGGCCAATACAAACATGTCAAAACGGGGGATAAGTGGAGTTGTGAAGCAAACCACATTGACTGAAAAGAAATACACAATGTTACTTTCCATTAACAGGTTCGATCCTGTAATATGATGACAACGAACCCGTAACATTCTGCTAAAAGACCCATCAACCGACTAACTTGAAGACTGGAGACGAAGCCTCACCCCATTCCCCCCACAGAGCCACATTCCTCTGTGGAATAGCAGCACCGCCTCAGCCAGGAATTGACGGAAACATTCCGATCATTATCAGGAAACATGAACATTGGTTGGTTAATGACTGATTTGTTTCCGCCACCGATCCCACAAAGTAACTTAATTTCACTACTCACATGGAAAGGAATCTCGTGTAAAATTGCTCAGGAAATCTAAACAAGTGCAGATTCAATGAAAAGTATCTCCTCCCTCGCTCCATTTCACTGGAAGGACTGAGTACATTTCCCAGAGCTTTATAGCATGACATTCCTCTCCCTGTGGAATGCCCTGTGCCGGGACGCCGATCACAAACTCTTTTTACAAAACTCGTCCCCTGGGTTTTGAACAACAGGGGCGACCTTAGCTGCATCTTCGACAACTAAATCATTATCACCACCGGGAACCGACTCAGAAACGAAAACCAAAAAAGGTTAAACAACCCAGTCACAACCACTTTTTTTTTAAAACTCACCCGGATTGGTGACAACTCCCAGTCAAGGACCTGGGTAAAACTAACTTGTTTCGTTAATCCTACGACGAAAGCGAACGAGCGACATCGCAAACAAAAATGAAAACTTGGAAGAGAATGTGCTCACCATTTGGCGGACGATGTCTGCCGAAGCCATCACGGGGCTGGAGCCGGTCGGAGCGGCCGGCGGTGACGATAATGCCTGGAGTGGGGGGGGGGAGAGGAGCGGATGAGACTCGAGCGATCGAAGGTAACGGTTGGAACCGGGAAGTCGGGAGAGGAACGGGTGGTGATTGGGAATGGAAGCGGCTGATGGTGACAGTTCGAACCGGGCGAGGTTGGATCGGCTCGCGCTGACGGTTAGGACTGGAACGCGGATGCTCCGTTTCAATCAGGGCACAATACAGGACCATACCAAATACATTAGGGAATGGAGCGCACACACACGTGTGTGCAATAAGTTAATTATAACTCGCAAAAACACACAGCTATGATCCACTCTGGTTTAGTTACATATATTCTATTTAAAAGGCACACTAGAAACTGTCCACTTATTTAATATTTTGCCTTGGCATTTGTTCTCTTCCTTAAGTCCCCTATTATACTGTAGCCCGATGGTTGGTGCTTGATTGACAGCTAGACGGTGTGGGACCGGAAGTAATTGGTTGCTATGGGATAATGGGGTGGGAGACTGTTTGCTTCTGACCACAAGGAAACTCAGCAGCAGCTTGGAAATAGGCTCGTTAGTGAAAGAAAAAAAGAGGCGGATACAGTGATGCCGCTCAAAGGTTGTGCCGGTCGGTTGAAAAAACGCTGCTAATACAAAATAATTTCGTAATGGCAGCGGAATTGAGCGTGAACGCCGTGTGGCAGTTTCTTTCGGACAGAGGAGGGAAAGTGCCGAGTGCTGTGCTGCTGGAACATTTCACAGTTTTTCTGAACAACCCCAAGAAGAGGGCAGACGCTCGAGGGCTGTTCAAAGAGTTCGTGAACAAAGTGGGGCTGGTGGTCCAAGAAGATGGGGTGAAATATGTGTGTTTGAAGAAGAAGTACCGACATCAGATTAACTGGTCCGAGGTATCTGCAGATGGTAAGGGGCATGGCTGGAAAGACAGTGATGGTGCTGCCGGCGGTGTGGAAAAACGTGACAGACAGTCTGAAAGAATCGGCAACAGTTCGTCTACAGAAGGGAGAAAACAAAGCCTAGATGGAGGAGCTTTGACAGATCCGCCTAAATCGGTACTTTCCGCACCAGTCGTTAATGGTGGGTGTTTGGACAACTCGTATGATGAGGGATGCAATGAAAGCCAACAGACTGTGCTGTTGGACCAGCGCAGTGCTGAAGAAGACGGGCGAGTTGCAAGGCACTCCCATGTAAATGGGGCGAACGAACAAGTTGCTTCGTCAAATGGAACTCCAACAGTATCAAATATGACCACAGAAATGGAGAATCAAGCCCAAACCGAGCATAATCAAGCAACGAAATTGGTGACGGAATCCAGACAATTAGCTAATGATTTGGGCGAAACATTGCTACATCAAGACACCAGTAAGACTGTTCAGAAAACGAAAAATGGTGGCGATCTACTCGCCAATTTATTCAATTCGGGCGATGATAGAAAAAGCACTCTAACCTGGAATTTTTCTGAAAGTACCGCAAAACAGGCGCCAGAATCCGAAAAAATAGAAAACATTGACTCCACAGAACGTGATATTAAGTCAAAGAATGAAAGTAAAATGTTAATTACACCTTATTGCAACTTTTCACCTGCTGAAGTCAAGATAAGTCCAGACGTTAATGTCCGAAGACCTTCCCGAAAGCGTTTACAACGAAGCCTGGCAGTTAGTCGATCAAGCAGCCTTTTTGATGATGGAAACACAATTGAGGTCTCGACCAATGCATCCAGTTCAGCCAGTGAAAGCTTGTTAAGTACACCCAGGTCGAGTAGGAAAAATTTTAGGGAACTAATGATTAGCAGCTCACCTCAGCTGAGACATAGTGTTGCTTACAGTAACTCTGCTGCCTTTCTAAATGTTAAACAAGGAGATTTGGGATCTGATAGAAACGAAAGTGACTCCTCTTTGACTTCAAAATTGAGTGATGAAGATACAGGGTCAGTAGCACTTGATCCCTTGGAACATGAATGGATGTTGCATGCCTCGGAAGGAAGATGGGATAGCCTCAAAGCATTACTGACAACTGATCCCAGTCTGATCACTTGGAAAGATTTTGTCACTGGGTTTACATGTCTTCATTGGGCAGCAAAACATGGTAAACCGGAATTACTGGCAATGCTAGTCAATTATGCAGCTAAACATGACATTCCAATCAATATTAATATTCGGTCTAGTGGTGGTTACACCCCTCTGCATTTGGCTGCTATGCATGGGCACACGGAAGTAGTGAAACTGTTGTCTGGTGCCTATGACGCTGATGTTGATATTAGAGATTATAGTGGTAAGAAGGCATGGCAATACCTCAGCCAAGATACTTCTGAAGAGTTGAGGAGTCTTATCGGTGCATCTAGAAACTTGGACTCTGAAAGCATGTTACAGAATGAAAGTGGACGTTGGAGACTGTCAAAGGTTCTTCCTTCCAATCTGACCCACAAAGTGTCCAGTGCTCTTGAAGAAGACGCTTATACAGATGGCTCAATCATAAAACCAGTCAGCCGGAAAACCTCGATTAACAAGATGAAATTCAATCGAATAAGATTTAAAACACAAGTCATTCAGTCTACACCTTCCCTGCAAGGAACAGGTGATCATAAAGACCCAAAAAATGCATTGAAACTCAGACCAAAGTCAACTATTTTTGGATAAAAACATCATTAGAGTTTATAGGATTCCTGAGATGAGCCGAATGTAGTATAAAACAGTTTATTTTGACTACACTTAATAAAATTATTAAATCAATATTGCCAACTTGAACATTTTCACTCTCGGTAAAGAAAATATTTGGTGCATATTTGTTAGGTGCCTTCTAATGAATTATGCTAATTATCTGTATATATGTCCTACTCTAAGTATCCTTTTAGTTCCAAATTGCACTTTTCCACTAGAGTTGGCACTTATATTTGACAGAAACAGTCTTCTATTTTAATTCATTGCTGTAGAATTTAGAAATACAATACATTCACTAGATAACTGGAGAACATTGAGATAGGACAAAAACCCTGTAGACTGTTGTTCTAATAAAATTGTTGTCATAGTCATGTAATACTGATGGAATACCAAGTAAAATATTGAGAGACCTGGCGCATTCCGATTCACATTCATGGTGACGTTATAATGCCTCCAAATGTTAATCTGATAGTTCAATTGCAAATACCTGTGAACAACATTGGAAGTAACTTCAGTGATTTTTAAAAAAGTAGAAGCATTTCGTTTTTGAAAGTCAGCCTTGACTTCATCAAATAGTTACCACAAGTTTAAATCTATGTTATGTAAGTTATGACCAAATGTGCTGCTCTTAATTGTGATCGGTTATGCTTGACAAGATAGCTAGAATGAAAAAGGTTCTAAGGGGGGACATTCTTTCTCTAAGTAATGTAACACATGAATATTATGAAATAGCATTTGTAAACTTAAGATGCTAATTAACTAAACATATCTGTAATAGAATTTTTCATCCTTCTCTAAAGAAGAAAATATATTATGTCTGAACCTTATTATGTCCTCCCACCCCTCCCCACAAGCGCGCGCGCACACACACATACGACAGTATAAAATCTAAGATTTATGTTATATAAATTATACAAATTAATTTGGTTTCAGGTATCTGTTGTAAGAGGTGAAATAGGAAAGTTAGTGCACTGAGAAACTATATTCAGGCTGGTCTTTTTAAGTTTTTGCTGTCAGATTCCAGATAAGTCCTTTTGTTTTACAATATTTGCAAAATATACTGCCAATAAACGGCTGAACTTTTAGTTACCCTTAGTACAGCTTCTGAAAAATGAAATGAAGCTCGTTAAGGTATTGAACGAAATATTGGCTCAATACATCTTGTTCATACTGTCCTGAAGATACCAGCAATTCTTCTTTCAAAGCTGAAATGCTGCTTAAATTAAGGTGGACATTAATTTCAATAATTAAATAAAAGCGTAGGTGCTATTGTGAGAGGAATTAACTGTGAATGTTTTCAAAAACATCTCAATATGCCTTGAGCCATTTATTATGGAAACTTATAAACATTTCTCTCATTGCTAAAGTGTAATATAGTTTCCTGAATCCCATGACAAGTCTGTAATTTTCTTCCTTCAGATTAAATAACTTGATTTGTATTAACAAGCTATTGTGTGTTAAAATTGTTACCCCATTTCCAAACAATACAAAAGGTGGCTTAGTATATTGAATTTTGTGGATTTTAAGTGTTTCTACAGGTGTACAGAATGTCAGATAGGCTGTGTTGCATTTGAATTATTGTTTAGTTAGGATATTAAAGGATATTACAGTTTTAAGTTGTGACAAGCTGTTAACTCTGTTCAGAATTATTGAATGTATAGTATTGAACTGCACAAATCACAAAAACTGAACTGAGCAAAACTCTATGTTTAATGTAAAATAATTAATTAATTGTTTTCTTAAACATCTGTCAGATATTTGTTTTCCAGTATAAGCCATTTTGCTTTAGTGGCCCTTTAAATGTCTTTTGGAACATGTATATTTTATAAAATATTTCATTGGTCACTTAGTCCTTATATGTCTTAAAATTTGGTCTGGAAAAATATTACATTTAACCTCTATTATACTTTTCCTCTCCCTATAAATTTCCCACAGAAAGGGGTTTTGAGGCTGAGATAAACTTAACTGAACTCATAATCGCTGTGTGTTCATGGCATAGAATTATATGCGATTTGGCAAAGATTGACAGTGTTATTCAGAGGTCTGCAAAGATGGCTGATGTGAGAGACTTGTAATGCTTGCTGTCTACAATGCTTTCTAATTTTGGAGATATTTGTTTGGAAAGAGTAGTTTATGTTCTATTGCTGACTTTTGCCATAAATGACAAGTATTTTCAATGTTGACAAGTAGTAAAAATGGAAAAAGACTGTTCTAGTTCCTTTCACTGATTTCCTCGGGTACAATGAATACAAAACCACTTCTGGTACTGTGGCTGAAAAGGTCAAACCAGTGTGCCTGGCACAACTTGAACTGGAGTGACAGCCCATTCTCTGGCAGCCAGTAAGAGACACCGATGTCGTGTAAAGGCAAGAGAGAAAAGGGGGAAGGCTATAACAGAGTCTGATGATAATTAAGCAAAGGGATTCTACTTAAAAGAATAGGCAAGTTGTCATGAAATCAGAAATTACTGGAACAACTCAACAAATCTGGCAGCATCAGTAGAGACAAAGCAGAGTTAGTGTTTCAGGTCCAGGTGATCCTCCTTCTGTACCAGAACTGGAAGAAGCATCACTGAATTCAAAATGTTAACTCTGCTTTCCCGCCACAGATGCTGCCAGACCTACTGAGTTATTCCAGCAATTTTTGATTTTGTTTCTGATTTCTAGTATCCGAAATTCTTTGGTTTTTCAGGGTAAAATCAGCTTTTTTTAAAATCAGCTTTTTTTTTGGATGTTCTCCTGATTGCTTCATGTTACAAGCATGTATCAAACTACAATTTGAGGACCAACATAATACTACAGCACTACATCATACATTGCAACTTTCACAAAACTGCTAATAATATTAGAAAAATGTAAATGTTTCAAATTTATTGATATTTTAACCATTTCTGCTACAAGATTAGTGGTAAAGAAAACTATGATGTAACAAGACTGAATGATAAAATTACTTTTAAAAATGTCTTTATTTGTTTCAGTGGATGCTGTGTAATTTTTGTGTTTGGATGCCTTTTGTATGTTTTTGCTTTGAAAACACATAGCACTTTATACTTTGTGAATGTGACTAAACAAAAGAATGGTTCATCTCTTTTTGTTGAAGTATAATATAGTTTGTTTACTAACATTATGTAATTAAACATAAAACAAAAACAAGTCCTTTGTAAATCATGATTAACATTAAATCATTTTTCATTTTGGGAGATCAAAAATGCATTGCATTGGCACCTGTGTACATGTTTAAATTCAGCCTTCATTAATTAGTCAAATTTTTCTTGTCTTTGCATTTTGTTTAAGAATGTGAAATGAGAGGAACAGCAAATTTCCACTGAGACAGGACAACAAAACAAAGCAACACTACATTGGCATTCTCATTCAGAGAAGACATATGGCTGGTGTGAGAAATGAATACCTTCGCATTACTGCTATGAGTGATAATATGAGGCTAGAATTCACAGCACGGGAGGAAGCTAGTAAGATTATTGTGCATGTACCAGTTGCTTCTCTGAATTAATAATTAAAGGAAAGCTGAGTGTGATGTATCTATCTTTATGTTCAAAGTAATTCCTGTTTCATAAAATAACTTTACACTTTCAATTTGCTTAATGATTTAGACTTTATTGTTATGTGTACTCAAGTATAGGAATAAGGTTGTGAAAAGTTTGTGTCATCACACATGCTGCCATCTTAGATACAAGTACCTAGGTACAAAAACGTAAGAACAACGTTAAACATTAAAGTCTTTCTTAGTATTAAGTTGAAAAATAAAGAACTAAAGATAAACATTCAAACTTTGCCATCTTTCTTAACTACTTAGCCATGCTGGGACCACGCTATCTATAAGGGCTCCACCTCCCCATCTCCTCAGCTTTGACACGCTGTCCCCGGGCTGGCTCCATCTCCCCTACTTGTTGCTGCAGATGTCAGGGAAACCTCCATCGCTGTGTTGGATCTCAGACTGCCAAAGCCCTGATCCAGACACCAACCACGCCGGGCCTTGGCCTCGCCTTCCATCTGCAAACTAATCCTCGGCCTCAACTTTGGACCGGGTGCTGGGCATCGGGAACTCACTAAGAGTCCTGGGTTTGGCCCCTAGTTGCTGCCTCACACTGGACATCTTGCCACCCGCCAAAATCAACAAGCCCAATACCGCTGCTCTCCAGAAGGTAAATAAAAGAAAAAAAGGCACAGCTTGACATCTAGTATACAAAACCTATAATGTTAGTAAAGCAACCAGCATGGGGGAATTAAGACAATAAGAAATAGGAACAGGGGTAGCCCATTCAATCTCATGCCTACTCTGCCATTCGAGAGGATCACGGCTGGTCCAACATTCCTCACTTCCACTTTCCTGCATTTTCCTGTATCCCTTGATTTCCCCCTACTGATCATGAATTTATCTCAGCTGTAAATATACATAAGGGCTCTGTCCCCACAGTTCTTTGTTGCAAAGTGTTCCAAAGACACTGAATCCTTTGAGAGAAGAAATTCTCCCTCACCTCAGTCTTAAATTGACACTCCTTTATTCTGAGACTGTTCTCTCTGGTCTCAGACTCTCTATTGAATGGAAACATCCTCTCAGCATTTACTCTATCAAGTTCCTTAAGAATTCTGTACGTTTCAATAGATCGCCTCTCATTCATTTAAACTTCAGTGAGTAGAGTCCCCACCTGTTTAGTCTTTGCTCATAAGACAATCCTTCCATACCAGGGATCATCGAGTGAACCTTCTCTGAACTGCCTCCAATGAAATAATATACTAACATCCAATTCACATTTTCAATATTAGAATAACCTATTGCTGTTTTTAAAGAAGTACCCAAGAAATTTAGTGTTTTTTTAAATTGAAAAGGTAGAACTTGGAACATAAGAAATAGAAGCATGGATAGACTTTTCAGCCCTCAAGCCTGGCCAGTCAATATCTCTGATACTTCTCCGCCTCCCTGATGCATTGTACTGTCCACAGCTCAAATTCCAGCTCATCAACTCTGAGTGAAGTTTCTCAAGCAGCCAACATTTCCTGTAGACATAGTCACAGTGGATTGCACCAACTCCAATGTATAACAGCTACAACTCATCATTTGCCCAGCCATCCCCATTCTATTCAGTGAATTAATTTGAGCCTTAAACATTTCAAAAATGAATTTCTTAACTGTGCTTTTCACCTTTAGATTTAAACCAATCGGCCAAATGAGAGATGCAGAAAAAATATCCACCAAACAACTATCTGTTTTTTTTTGTCACATTTTAGCTCTGCAGGTAGAAACAAGTTAAGACACTCTCTGTTGCTGTTTTTTATCGGCTGCTGTCACTGCCTTTCTTGTGCAGGTCTGCTCTTCTCTTTATGAAGCTATTGTCCCTGGTATCTCACATTGTTTGAGAAGCTGCTGACTCTGCTGTCTCTCTTGTGTCTATTTAGCTGTTGTCTCCACTCTGACTTGGAACAAAAGATGTTTCCCCTTGACTTGCCTTCAACTTTAATACATTGAATAGCAACAAAGTAGGTTTTAAATTCTGCATTTGGCCATGTTAATGCCAACCTGCAAGCCAGAGATCTTGGGACTGGATGAGAAATGGTAGCAATTATCTTTGTTATCTTGATGGAAACAAGCACAAAACTTTCAGGTTAAAGTTATCCAGCAGAATATCAATATAATATAACCAAACTTTTTTTGCCAAATAAAAACTTTTTATTCCAAAAGTTTATATTTCAGGATGTGTACGTCACTGGCTAAGTATCTGTTACGTATCAGAAATTACCTTGAGAAGGTGGTGCTAATGTATTCCCTGTGGGTTTGGGTACAACCGCTAGGGTATCAGAAACAAACGTTCTTGGATTTTGACCCATCAATAGTGAAAGAACAATGATATTGCTCTAAGTCAGTATGGTTCATAGATTAAAGAGGAACCTGCAGATGGTGATGTTCCCCAGTGCCTGCTACCTTTTGATGGTTTGAGTGGTAGAAGCTACAGTTTGAAAGGTACTGGTGAGTGGAGCAATGTAATTTATATAGATGAATATCGCTGCTACTGCCAGTGGAGGGAGTGAATGCTGCTTTGTCCTGGATATTTTTGAATTTCTTGAGTTTTGCTTGAGTTACACTCATTTAGCCAAGTGAAGAATATTCAATTACACTTTTAACTTGTACCTTATAGTTGATGAACAGACTTTTGCAAGTTAGAAGGTGATTTACTCAACACAGAATTTCTAGCCTCCAACTTGCTCTTGTAGTCACACTAATTATATGGCTGGTTGAATTCAGTTTCTGGTCAATGGTCTCTCCAGGATATGAATTTTATGGGATTCAGTGTTCCCAATTCCACTGAATGTCAAGAAAAGGTGGCTAGATTCTCTCTTGGCAGAGATGACAATTGCCTTGCATTTGTATGACACATATATTACTTACCATTTGTTAGCCCAAACGTGAATATTGTTGAGGCTTTTCTGCATGTGAGCGTGGACTGGTTTGATATCTGAGAAAGCATGAATGGTGTTGAACATTGGTGATTTTGTGCAATGAACTTCCCCAGTAGTGACCAAAAAGTGGAAACATCATTGATGAAGCAGCTGAGGATGAAAGCTAGGGAACAACCCTCTGGAATACCAGGAGTAACATCCTAGATCTAAGACAATTGATCTCCCAACAACCAGAGCACTTTTACATTGTACTAGGCATGAATTCAACCAATTCCCATTAACTTCAGTTTATTAGGGCTCCATAATGTGACACTTAATCAAATGCTGTTGTGATGACAAGGGCAGTTACATTCACCTCACTTAATGAGTTCTAGACTAAAATTGCCATCAGGAGTTTTGCTTTCAAAAAAGCAGGCTTCATACCTTTATTCACAGATGAAAAATTGATCCATTTCCTCTATTCACATTAAACTAAAGGATAACAATATTAATTATATCTGCAATTTGTTTGCACTTTTTGACGCATAAGTAATCCTTCCTAGGGCAGCATGATGGCTCAGTGCTTAACACTGCTGCCTCACAGCACCATGGTCTCCAGGTTCAATTCCACCCTCGGGTGACTGTCTGTGTGGAGTTTGCACATTCTCCCCATGTCTGCATGAGTTTCCTCCCACAGGCCAAAGATGTGCAGGTCAATTGAATTGGCCATGCTAAATTGCCCATAGTGTTAGGTCCATTAGTCAGAGGGAAATGGGTCTGGGTGGGTTACTCTTCAGAGGGTCGGTGTGGACTGGTTGGGCTGAAGGGCCTGTTTCCACACTGTAAGTAATCTAATCTATTTATGTATATTTGAGGCCAAGAAAATCCCATATCCCATGTTGATCTTAATCTATTGCTCCTCAGTAAAAAAAAGTGGACAATGGCCAGGGTTCTGATTCCTGATTATTAACCATTAACATAGGCATTCAAGCATAGACTTTGAAATCTGGAAGATGGTCTTGGCTGTAATGACATGTACAATTATGTAGCTTACCAGTACTTATTGTCATTATTCACATGAATAAATTTAATTCTTGATTGGAATGTAGTGGCTAATACTGTTTTGTAGAGCAATGATTCAGATAAACTAAGAACAAGGAGCAGGAATAGGCAATTCAGCTCTTCATGTCTGCACCACCATTTGATAAAATTCTGGCTGATCTCATCTCGGCCTCAACTTTATTTTCTTGCCCACTGTCCATCACCCTTCAGCTCATTACTAACTAAAAAGTTGTCTTTCTCCTCAACATCCAACATCTCTCTCCCAAATCCACCACACTCTGGCGTCATGAATTCCACAGATTTATGACCCTTTGAGAGAAGTAATTTCTCATCATCTCTTTTTAATCTGGTCCCCATTGTCCTAAAACTATGATGTCTTGTTCTAGATTGCCCACATACGGAAACATCTTTTCTACGTCTACTTTGTCTATCCCCTTTTGCATCTATATACCTCAATTAGATCTCCTCTCATTCTTCTAAACTCCAAAGAGCATAGGCCCTAACTGCTCTATTGCTCTTCATGATACAAGCCCTTTATCTCTGGAATCAATCTAGTGAACCTCCTCTAAACTGCCTCCAATGCCACTACACACTCTTTAAATAGGTGAACCAAAATTGTACACCATACTCCAGGTGTGGTCTCACTTAAGCTTTGTACGGTTGCAGGAACATTTCCCTAGTTTAATACCATATTCCTTTAGCAATAAAGGCCAACATTCTATTTTCCTTCCTCATCCACCTGCTATACCTGGATACTGGTTTTCTGCAATTCATGTATGAGGACACCCAGATCCCTCTGCACCGTAGCACTCTGAACTTTCTCTCCATTTAGATAGCAAGTTACCTTTCTATTCCTCAAATTTCACACTTATCCACATTAAACTTTACCTGCCAAATTTTGGCCCATTGATTTAACCTACCTAGATCCATTTAAAAATTTCTAGTTCTTCATTGCAACTAACTTTCCCACCTATTTTAGTGTTATCTGCAAATCTAGGTATACTTTCTGCATTTTTAAACTCTTTTAAGTTTTCTATCTCCACATCCAAGTCTTTAACATAGATTGTAAATTGTTGGGGCCCAAGAACTGAACCCTATGGCATCACAATAGTTACATCTTGTCAACGAGTAAAAGACCCATTTATCCTGACTCTGTTTTCTGTTGGTTGACCAATTCTCAATCCAAGCTAATAAGTTACCCTTAACCGCATGTGATCTTACTTTGTATTTACTTTTGGTGTGGCACTTTATCAAATGCCTTCTGGAAGTCCAGATACACTACATCTGCAGGTATCCACTTTGTTACATCTTCAAAAACCTCTGGCAAATTTGTCAAGCCTGATTTACCCTTCTTAAACCTGTGCTGACTCTGGAATCAAGAATCAGAGCTTGTAGCAGAGGAAGGAAAGATAATATGATAAGTAAAATTACAGAACACCATTAGATCAAGTTCAAAGGTGACTTGTTACAAATAAGTTTTATTGGTAACATTACGTGTGTTTCCAAATCAATCTCCCACATGTGATTTCAGTTTTTAATGTAAATTTAACGTTAGGTTGGGATATTGACAAATACCTGTCCTGTATCTATTTTAATTGTTATGAATATGTAGAATATGTAAACATTTAATTACTCATGGGTTGAGGGTATCACTGATGAGGCCAACAAGTATTGCCTATCTTAAATTTCCCTTACAAAATTAGTGGTGAGCTGCCTTCTGAAACCCATGCTGTCTCTCTGTTGTCATTGCTGTTAGGAATAATGTTACAGAATATTGACCCAGTGACAGCAAAAGGAATGGCTGTCTAGTTGTAAGTTAAAATGCTATATGCTTGATCTTCTTGGTGGTAGAGATTGTGAGTAGGCACAGTGTGCTGATGGTGGAGGGAATAAGTGTTTAAGATGATGGAAGGAATGCAGAAAACAAGTTCCTTTGTCCTGGATAATGTTCAACTTCTTGACTGTTGGCGCTGCATTTATACAGCAGTTGGAAAGTGCTCCACCAACCTCCTGAATTGTTTCTTGAAGATAGTGGACAGAAAGAAGTTTAGTTAGTGTAGAATACAAACTTGTGAATCAGGAGCACTACTAGGCATTCAGCCCCTCAACATGGAGATAGTGATGACTGCAGGAAAAACACAGCAGGTCAAGCAGCATCAGAGGAGCAGGGGAGTCGACAGCCCAGTCCTGATAAATGGTTCCGACCTGAAACACCGACTCTCCTGCTCCTCTGATGCTGCTGGACCTGCTGTGAAGTTTTCCAGCTCCACACTTTATCGATTCAGCCCCTCAAGCCCACTCCATCGTTCAATGAAATGATCAGTGATCTGATTGTGGCCTCAACTCCAATATTTCGACTTACTTCTAATAACGTTTGACTTCCCTCTTGTTCAATAATTTATCTACCTCTGTCTAAAAGGTACACAATGCATCTGTTTCCACTGCTCTCTGGGGAAGAGAGTTCCAAAGATTCATGATCTTCGAAGAGAAAAAAAACTCCTCCATTTTAAATGGAAGTTCCCTTATTTTTAAGCTGTAGTTCTACATATTCATAACAATTAAAATAAAAGGGGAAACATTTCTTTCAGTATTCAATTTGCCAAATCCTCTCAATATCTTAAATGTCCCAATAAAATCATCTTTTATTTTTCTAAACTCCAATGAATCCAGACCCAGCCTGTCCAAACATTCTTTATAAGATAATTGCTGCCAAAACCAAGCCTATGTATCAGTCCAGTGAACCTTTTCTGAACTGCCATTAACATACTGATCTCATTTGATAAATAAGATGACTTAAATTGTGCACAGCACTCCAAATGGGCCTCACCAGTGTTCTATACAACTGCAGTAGAACACCCCAATTTTAAGTTACATTCCCTTCCAATTAATTCCCAGCTTTTAATCTGTTTTTGTAAGTCATAATATTTTGATGTTGAAGGTGACCTTTTAATGCATTAATCAATTATGTTTAACAGTTTTTCACAGAATTCTTATAATTGTTGCAGTATAGGCAGAAGTAGCCTAAGTTATTACTATCCTTAGTTGCTCAGAAATAAATTGAAATAAGATTTCAAAAAAACAATGCAAACCTAATGAAAAATAATGTATAATTTTGTACTATGGTGACATAATGTTATTTCAGAATCAATTCCAGAAATGACAAATTTCAGAATGCCCCTATAAAAATAAACAAGACTCAAACTTTGTGTATTTATTAAAGTAAATAGTTTTATTATTATTTTTCTGCTAATGTTTTCATCAGAGTGTTAACTGATTTAATGAAAGTCCCAGAACATACCTGTAGTTTGATTAATCATTGTTGTTAGTTTCTTAACAAGCTTGACATAATGTATTTTCTGTCTGATTAACATGCTGACCAGCTGTTTCACAACACAATCTGGGTCTGAGATTAAAGTTTCCATAGTTATTCCATTTGCTGCCAATACTTAACAGAAAACAAGCCTAATCTTCTCCCCTAGAAAGTTTATTTTGAAGTATGTACCTATCTTCCTCAGTAGATTTGAAACCCTATTATTTTCCAGAGATTAAAATAATAATTACTTGATCTACACTAAAATATTATTTCCTTATTTCAAGAAAGAATAGAAATAAAACATACTTCAACACCACATGGTTTCTTCCTGATTTCTTTCTCTGAGAGTGTTTTAGAATCATACTGCATGGAAACAGACCCTTCGTCCAGCCAGTTTGTGCTGAACATAACCCCAAACTAAACTAGTCCCACCTGCCTGCTCCTGGTCGATGACCCTCCAAACCTTTCTTATTCATGTATCTATCCAAATGTCTTTTAAACATTGTAATTGTACCTACCTTCACCACTTCCTCAGGAAGTTCATTCCACAGCCAACCACCCTTTGTTTTAAATAATTGCCTCTTATGTCTTTTTTTAAAATGTCTCTCCTCTCGCCTAAAAAATATGCACCCTAGTTTTGAAATTCCCTTTCCTGGAGAAAGGACAACTACCATTAACTCTATCGATCCCACTCATTATTTTGTAAACTTCTATCAGATCGCCTCTCAACCTTATGCTCCAATGAAAAAGTCCCAGTCTATCCAGTCTTTCTTTGTAACGCAAGCCTTCCATATGTGGGAACATCTTGGTAAATCTCTTCTGAGCCCTCTCCAGCAATAATATCCTTCCTATAACTGGGTGACACAGTATTCCAGAAGTGGTCTCACCAATATCCTATACAATCTCAACATGTTTTCCCAACTCCTATACTCAAAGGACTGAGCAATGAAAGCAAGCAAGCCAAACCCTTTTGTACCACGCTGTCTATATGTGACACAAACTTCACCGCTAGGACCCTCTGTTCAACAACACTACCCAAAGTCCTATCATAAGCCCTACCCTTGTTTGCTGTACTAAAAGGCAATACATTTTGAACTTCATCTGCCATTTTCAGCTGATTGATCTATTTGATCAAGGTCCCTTTGTAATCTTAGAAAACCTTCTTCACTGTCTACAGTGCCAACAATTTTGGTGTTGTCCACAAACTTACTAACCATACCTTCTATATTCTCATTCAAATCACTTCTTCTATAAATGACAAACAAACGAGGACCCAGAACCGATCCCTGTGGAACAGGGTTGGTCACAGGCCTCCAGTCCGAAAAGCAACCCTCCACCGTTTCTTTCTGTCTCTTGCCATTAAGCCAGATTCATGCCGATAAATGGACATAAACTGGAATAGAAATGAAGTGATTTAATTAAAATGAGGCTGTGCTCAGTTTCTCAAAACTCATCTTTCATGTGAATCTCCAGCAGGAGAATTAGGGATGAAAGTGTATCCAATTAGCACCAGCAACCTTTAGATACTTCACCAAGTGGCCGTTCTAATGAGAGTCTTAGTTGTGAAACTGCTCTAAACCATGCATTCAGGAACAAGATTGATTTTCTTCTTTATAGGCAGGAATGCTGAATGCACCTGTCTGCCAACACTATCCTTGTGCAATCAAGTAACATGGTTTAGTGCGGGGGAGATCGTGCCTTACCAACCTGATAGAGTTCTTCGAGGAAGTGACCAAGTTGTTAGATGAAGGAAGGGCTGCTGATGTCATATACATGGACTTTAGTAAGGCATTTGATAAGGTTCCCCATGGTAGACTAATGGAGAAAGTGAACTCACATGGTGTGCAAGGTGTTCTAGCTAGGTGGATAAAGAACTGGTTGAGCAACAACAGCCAGAGAGTAGTAGTTGAAGGGGGTTTCTCGAAATGGAGAAAGGTGACCAGTGATGTTCCACAGGGGTCAGTATTGGGGCCACTGTTGTTTGTAATATACATAAATGATCTAGAAGAGGGCACTGTTGGTATGATCAGCAAGTTTGCAGATGACACAAAGATTGGTGGAGTGGCAGAAAGCACAAGGGACTGTCAGAGAATACAGGAGGATATACATAGACTGGAGAGTTGGGCGGAAAAGTGGCAGATGGCTTTCAATCCAGACAAATGTGAGGTGATGCATTTGGGCAAGTCTAATTCTAGAGCGAATTATACAATGAATGGAAGAGCCTTGGGAAAAGTTGATGGGCAGAGAGATCTGGGAATGCAGGTCCATTGTACCCTGAAGGTTGTTGTACAGGTGGAGAGAGTGGTCAAGGAGGCATATAGTATGCTTGCCTTCATCGGACGGGGTATTGAATGTAAGGGCTTGCAAGTCATGTTAAATTGTACAAGACATTGGTTTGGCCGCATTTAGAATGCTGTGTACAGTTCTGGGCGCCGCATTACCAAAAGGACGTGGATGCTTTGGAGAGGGTGCAGAGAAGGTTTGCAAAGATGTTACCTGGCATGGAAGGTGCTAGTTCTGAAGACAGGTTGAGTAGGTTAGGTTTATTTTTACTAGAAAAAAGGAGATTGAGGGGGACCTGATTTGAGGTTTACAAAATCATAAAGGGTATAGACAGGGTGGATAGAGACAAGCTTTTTTCCCAGGGTGAAGGATTCAATAATGAGAGGTCATGCTTTCAAAGTGAGAGGTGGAAAGTTTAAGGGGGATACACATGGCAAGTACTTCACACAGAGGGTGGTGGGTGTTTGGAACGCGTTGCCAGCAGAGGTGGTAGAGGCAGGCACAGTTTAGAGTCATAGAGATGTACAGCATGGAAACAGACTCTTTGGTCCAACCTGCCCATGCCGACCAGATATCCCAACCCAATCTAGTCCCACCTGCCAGCACCCGGCCCATATCCCTCCAAATCCTTCCTATTCATATACCCATCCAAATGCCTCTTAAATGTTGCAATTGTACCAGCCTCCACCACATCCTCTGACAGCTTATTCAATACACCTACCACCCTCTGCGTGAAAACGTTGCCCCTTAGGTCTCTTTTATATCTTTCCCCTCTCACCCTAAACCTATGCCCTCTAGTTCTGGACTTCCTGACCCCAGGGAAAAGACTTTGTCTATTTATCCGATCCATAGATTCATTTAAGATGCGTTTGGACAAATGCATGAGTAGGTGGGGAGCAGAGGGATACAGATGCTTAGGAATTGACCGACAGGTTTAGACATTACGTTTGGATCGGCTCAGGCTTGGAGGGCCGAAGGGCCTGTTCCTGGCTGTAAATTTTCTTTGTTCTTTGTTCTAACTCATGAAATGGTCTGAAAGTAGAACTTTTTCTGATATATATAACTCAACATTATTTTATACATTTATTATACTAGGTATCAGGGAAATTCTGAAACATTAGAACATAAAACAGTACAACACACCCCTCAGTTTACTGCCTTCCATGTCCTTGTCCAGCAGTTGCTTAAATATCCCTAATGTCTCTGACTCTACTACCACTGTTGACAGTGAATTCCACACACCCAAAGATGCCTCTGACATCTCCCCTACACCTTCCTCCAATCACCTTAAATATATGAACTCTCATGACAGTCATTTCTGCCCTGGGGAAAAGTCTCTGGCTATCTACTCTATCTATGCCTCTCATTACCTTGTACACCTCTATAAAGTCACCTCTCTTCCTTCTTCTCCCCAGTGTGAAAAGCCCGAGCTCACTCAACCTCTCTTCATAAGACAAGCCCTCCAATCCAGGAAGCATCCTGGTAAATCTCCTCTGCACCCTCTCTAAAGCATTGCAGTTTAATATTCATTCAAATATGTTTTTCCTGTTTGTCTTGAAATTCTACACTATTATACAAATTAGAAAGCAAAACAGCACATTCAGCTAGAAGTAAGCAGACAGCTTGCAAATAAAGTATAGTAGTGCTCAGGTGGCAAGAGACAATTGCCAACTGTATGTATCAGCACTGCATGTGTGAAGATTCAAATAATGATTGAATATTGAATGAGCGGTTTGGGATTTTATTTCAAATTCCCACCTACCGCATGACAATTGGGTTGAATAGTTTATGTGGAAGACCGCTGGGATTTTAATCAAACATTTGTGAGTTTGAATACTGCATTCCCATTTATAGTTTTTGGGAACTGGATTTAGGAGCTAGGTCTTGTTCCATATTGCCATAGTCTTTGCTCAAAGCATGAAAATTGACATTGGAGCAGGGCAGGTCCTTAAGAAATAAATAACATTGGAAAGGTAAATACACATTTTATTATGATACAATAGTTTTATGAAGGTGTGTTATTTGAAATGTTAATTTATAATATTGGCTGGATGTTTTTATTGCACCTTTTGAAACAAACACTTTTCAAGCAAAGGACACTGGGTACAGCAACAAAAATCTTGTATTGCACAGAAAGGAAGGTAAAAACAATGACTGCAGATGCTGGATACCAGATTCTGGATTAGTGATGCTGGAAGAGCACAGCCCAGCACCACTAATACAGAAAGGAAGGTGCTTGCCTGGAGTCAGAGTCAAAAACAATTGCAGAGAGGGGTATGATGTTTCAGTTTGTAGGAAGAAAATATATTGTTTTAAATACAGACAGTAAGAGATAAATTGTCACAGGCAATGGCCTCTGCATCCGCATAAACACACACACACATTCCTGAAGAAGGGCTTATGCCCGAAACATCGATTCTCTTGTTCCCTGGATGCTGCCTGACCTGCTGCGCTGTTCCAGCAACACATTTTCAGCTCTGATCTCCAGCATCTGCAGACCTCACTTTCTCCACACACACACACACACACACAAAGACTGATTCTACACCACTGTCTCCAGGTTTTAAAAAAAAAAGAACCAGGCTTAACTGATCCAGGAAAGTACTCCAGCGCAAATGGATTGTGTAGAAAATGACTGTCCACAGACTAGAGATTCAGACAATTTTTTTGTTCTATCTCTGAATTTAGCTTTTACTTGGCTAAGGTGCTTATGAAATAACACACTGCAAAGTTATTTTTCAAGCTTGTCGGAAATGTGCACATGCATACTTTCATTCTTACTTTTCAACAAAGGTAATTGGATATATTTACATATTAATCCCATTGTTAATCATTTCTTTTTATTCTGTCATGGGACATGGCTGGTTAGCATTTGTTAACAGTCCCTATTTACCCTTGAGAAAGTGGTGATGAGCTACCTCTTGAACACAGCAGTCCACATGTTGTAGATAGACTCACAAAGCCATCAAAGAGGGAAATCTGGGATTTTGATCCAGTGATCCTGAATGAACAGCAATATATTTCCAAGACAGGATAGTCAGTACCTTCACGTGGTCATGTCCCATGTATCTGTTGCCCTTGCTCCCTAGATGGAAGTGATCCTGGGTTTGGAAGGAGCTATTTGAGGATCTTTGGTGAATTTCTGCAGTGCATCTTGCAGATAGTACATACTGTTGCTATTGGGAATTTGTGGTGTATGAAGTGGATGCCTATGGATGTGATGCCTAAAGTGTGCTGCTTTGTCCTGGATGGTGTCAAGCTTCTTGTGTGTTGTTGGAGTTACACCCATCCAGGCAAGTGGACAGTATTCCATGACACTCCTGACTTGTAGCTTGTAGATGATAGACAGGCTTTGGGGAATCAGGAGATGAGTTACTTGCTGCAGTATTCCTCACCTCTGACCTGCTCTTGTAGACACTGAGTTTATGTGGTGACTCCAGTTGAGTTTCAGGTCAATGGAGACCCCCGGGATGTTGATAGTTTTGGATTCAGTGATGGTAACATGATTGAATATCAAGGGACGGGTGGTTAGATTGTCTCTAATTGGAGATGGTCATTGCCTGGCATTTGTGTGACGCAAATGTTACTTACCACTTGTCAGCCCAATTCCAGATATTGTCCAAATCTTGTTGCAGTTAAAGTATCTGAGGAGTCATGAATAATGCTGAGTATTGTGCAATCATCAGCCAACATGCTCACATCTGACCTTATAATGGAGCGAAGGTCATTGATGAAGCAGCTGAAGATGGTTACGCCTTGGACACTATCCTGATAGACTCCTGCAGAAATGTTCTGCAGCCGAGATGACTGACCTCCAACAAGCAAACCACCTTCCTATGTACCAGGTATGATACCAACTACAGGTGAGTTTGTACCCTGATACCCATTGACTCCAGTTTTGCTAAGGGTCCTTGATGTCCACACTTGCTCGAATGTGGCCTTGATGTCAAGGACTGTCACTCACACCTCACCTCTGCAATTCAACTCTTTTGTCCATGTTTGAAACAAGGCTGTCATGAGATCAAGAGCTGATTGTTCACAGCAGAATCCAAACTGGACTTCATTGTGCAGGTTATTGCTGAGCAGGTGCTGGTAATAGCAATGTTGATGACACCTTCCATCACTTTTCTGACAATTGAGAGTAGACTGATGGGGTCTGCAATCTTTGCGACTTTGCTTCAATATGTTTTTTTTTGCAATAAGCCAGTTCTTTACCTATTAATTTAAGAAACCTGGCTGAATTGTTTTTGATAGTTGACAATACCATCTTCCTTTCTACTTTATTGTGACCAACAGAGAAGTGGGAAAGGAAACAAATTAGTCTTCCAATTGGATTATATCAATGTCCATAAACCACCTCAATCACATGGTTTAGAAAATAGACAGTTGTTTTGATTTTCAAATATTGAAAGAAATGTAAGTAACTGAAGCTTTCCAAAGCAAGTTTTGGCTATACTGTTATTCCAAAACTGAATTTATTGGTTAGTTTTCCAATTTTTGTCAAAAACAAAACAAAACAAAATTATTTAATAAGTGTTTAAAAGTTCACCAGTCAGTAAACTTGCAAAACTATTTTTTTGATGAAATGTAATGGTGAAACCAAGGCATTTTGGGTTGGGATGTCAGTACCAGGGTTAAATGCAGCCACGGGCTCTCTACTATCTTGGGAGCATTCACACAACGTTGATATTGGTGGATTTACCAATTAGTGGTCAGAGGAGAAAAGACATGCACTCTAAACTGGGAGGGACACTGGGAGCTTTCAGCATTAAAGGAGCTCCAGTTTACAGACACAGGGAATCAAGGAAGAACGTGATTCCATTTTGAGGCATTGTCTCATTTGAGACAATCGAAACCACATTTGTGAAAGGGGAACTCCTCTATTGGCTGTAGCCTGTGGCTACAGCTGTAACAAAGTATACAAGCAATGCCCAAGTGATCCCCTGGAACACAAGCCACTCCACTGCCCTGATGTGCCTTGGAGAAGTAATCTCTAGACAACTGCCATATCAGGGATGAAAGCAGGAGGCACATACAGATCGGAAAGCAGGAGGCACATACAGATCCAATCAGTCTTTGACCATGGCTTTGTTGGTCAGTCAATTACTTGGTAATCTGTCCACCCCTGAGAATTAATAACCATTCCGCACCCAATCCAGCCTTTTCCAAACAGACTGGGATGATGCGCTCAGTGGCATAAAATTACACACTCACCCAACACTCCCCTCACATTGCACTTTGAAAATCCTGCCCCAGATATTGCAAGTTTCAAACACAATAATTCATAGACTAGCCCAACCGAGAAGGTGAGTCATTCTATTTGTGTTCTCTCACTGAAAAGATTTGACAGTCATTTTGTTTCATAAACAAGTTGTTCCTTAATAAATTTTACCAATGTTTTTGGAAACCTATTCTATTTGTTGACCACCTTTTTCTGTAAGCTTTCTAGGATTTTCAGTTTCTTCATTTCCATTTCCCTTGGAACTCAACTTTGAAACTGGGACAATTCTTTTGGTTCTTGTCTGCATTTTCACCTATAATTATCTAAGCCCCTATCCTACACTAACCAGAATGGGGTGCAGTACTCATGCTGAGATCTCTTAGGTAAATGCAGTTTCATTATATCTTACTTTGATTTGACATCTGCTGTTCTGGCCAATAACTTTGCATTCTGTTAGTTTTATTGCTTGTTGGTGTGCATTGGTTGAACGTGTTGAAGATTGAGTTACTAATACTTTGAAGTAACCTTAACATCATCATAGCTAGCTCAAGACCATTCATGGGGCTTATGGCCAATGTTTTCCCAATACATAAGCAACTGAGCAATGGCAACAAATTTGAGAAAAAAGTGCTGAGAGTGAAAGAAATTTGTTCTTGACGTTGAAAGAGAAGACTTCAGATTTTCCCCTTCAGGCTTCAAAAGCTGGATGAGATGTTAAGTGGCAAGCGCTTTTTTTCGCGCATTTGTATTTCATCATTAGATAATCTCAGCTCACACACATTCAGTTTCTGATTCTTCCTAGCACTGATGAGGAACTAGATGGTGCCTATTCCGAACTTTAAAATGAGGGTGGTTACCTGCAGAAGCAGCTCGCCAGTTGCTTCTCTGGACATCCATGTCTATTTATCAACATCTCATGGAACATTCCATGGGCAATGACTGCTTACAACTTTCTCCCGCCAAAGTTGGTATCGGCAAACTGCCAGTTTCACCAAGTCATCAAGGCTGATCTCAGACCCACTCGGAATCCACTTCATGATGTTTTGCACACAGACACATGCTGCCATCTCATTATTTTTCATAAGATTCATCATATAGCTTGTATCTTCATTTTTTTTAGTGCTAATTCAGTTTGTGCTTACTTGGAGGCTGCCAGCCTTCATGGATGCTTAGCTTTTTAGTCAGAGGGAAGGGTGGCTTAGTTGGAGGCTGAGGTGGATGAGAACCATTGAGTGGAGAAGCTGCATGAATAGCAAGAGCCCCTTGGTGGAAGCTGTGTGCAGTGACAGAGTTAAAGTGAGAGTGAAATAGTAGAGAGAAAATCTTGGCACTTACCTTTGCAGAGCATGAACGATCATCATCCTTCTTGAGGTGGTACTGTGCATTCCATGAAACTGTACAGATCTGGGCTGCTACCTCAGTCCATGCTGGCTGGGTCTGTTGTCATTGTCTTTGTTGTTGGTCCACAGGAAAGAGCATGGCTTTCCTCTGTATTACCCGTTCATCAGCATTTCCAGGACCCTCTCTGCAAAGCAGAGTGTCAGCTCCAGTGAAAAATGTTGCAGCCACAGACAATGAAGATCAGTTCCTAGCTTGCAGCATTTGAAATGGTGCACAGCTGGGGTTTGAGTATGGTAGCCACAGTACGTGGGGCACAGGACCCTAGCAATGCCAAGTGTTTCCACCTCTGCTGATCACATGACTGAATGAGACGGGCACCATGGAGCTCAACTGTATAATTCATGAGATGAGTCGCAGAAATTGCTTATGAAAAATTGTTATGGACTATGAAGAGGAAACCCCCCCCCCTAACATGTAACTTGGCAAAAATAATGGGGCAATTTAGCTGTATTTAGTCTCTGATTAGTTTCTTTTCCTATGCATAGTACTTTACAGGGTTCAGTTAGCTCAGTGGGCTGGAGAGCTGGTTTGCAATGCAAAATGACATCAACAACAGCAGGGGTTCAATTGCTGCATGCGCTGAGGTTAGCCATGAAGGTGCCACCTACTTAACCTCTCCCTTTGCCTGAGGTGTGGCAACCCTCAGGTAAGACTACCACTGATTATCTCTAATGAAAGAATAGCCTTCTGGGACTATGTGGACTTTACATCTGTCTGCATTGGTTAACCTACATTTACTATGATCCTTCATATTGTGCCTTACACAGTCCTCGTAGAGCTATACTTATTGATAATTTACATGACACATTGAAGCTGTATCAACTTGCCTTTCTCAAAACTCTGTGTTTCCTGTCCTCCATAACATTGCTCACCTAAGGAGGTGGAGGGAGTGACAATATGAGTCAGACAATTTCACAGCATGTTACAACAAGGACTACAATTGTTTTCAATATCAACACAGTCATCAGCAGCCCAGAGAGAAGTGTTTGAGGAAGGAGAACTTAAAATCTATTGGGCCTGCTATCAGAAGAGAATACATCGATTTTTGTGGCAACATTCAAGTTGACAATCAGCAGCCTATAGCATCTATCAGAAATTGCCACTAATATCTTAAAGAATACTGGAGTTCTGCTTGAGGGATTCTATTTTTCAAAAGCAAAGTGCCCTGGAGTGAGTGACATCATCAGCGCTATTTTCATGGAAGCCCCAAAACAGGACAAGCCTGATACAAAATGATCTCACAAGGGCATTGATCATCCAGCTGGCATTTGTTCCAATTGATCATTTGGAAAGAATATTCTTGGCGGCATTCACACAGATACGATACACATGACAAACAGTTTCACGCAGATTTTGGATCGTCCAGCTGAAAGGTCCAACTTTGTTTGGGCCTGGGATGCATCACATGATATTATGAACTTTCCAGGACTTTATACTAGTTCC
This sequence comes from Chiloscyllium plagiosum, assembly GCF_004010195.1. Taxonomy (NCBI): domain Eukaryota; kingdom Metazoa; phylum Chordata; class Chondrichthyes; order Orectolobiformes; family Hemiscylliidae; genus Chiloscyllium; species Chiloscyllium plagiosum. Next base: position 70,267,643 of record NC_057715.1, read on the forward strand.
TCCTTTGGTTCTCAAAAAGGACTGAGTTGCTAAAAATCAATCCCTTTAGAAGCTTGGCTAGATTGGGGCCTGGCTAGATTGGGGCCTGGCCAGATTCCTGCCTACCCACAATAGTCTGTAATATCATATCTACCTCTGCCTTAAAAATATTCAATGACCTCACGACACCACTCTCTGGGAAAGCAAATTCCATAGACTTTACTCATCTCCAATCTAAATGGGAGACCCTTTATTTTTTGAACTGATTCCAGCTTGTTTAACAAGAGGAAACATCCATTCTGCCAAGTCCCGCAGGATCTAAAATGTCTCAATAAGATCGCTTTCTTTTCAACTCCAATGGCTACAAGCCCGAGCTGTCTAACCTTTCCTCAAAAGGTAACCATCTCATCTCAGGATTCAGTCGAGTGAACATTCTCTGCACCGCTTCTTATGCAATTATGTGCTTACTTAAATAAGGTGACCAAAACGGGACTTGGTACTTGAGAATATAGTTTCACCATGCCCTGTTCAACTGTGGCAAAACTTCCCTACTTATATGTTCCATTCTGCTTGCAATAAATAACATTCCATTTGTATTCCTAGTCACTTGCTGTACCTTCATGCTAATGTTTTATGGTTCGTATACCAGAACACCCAGGTCACTCTATACCTCAAAACTTTGCAATCGCTCTATTTAAATAATATGCTCCTTTTCTAATTTACTTGCCCTAGGGAACAAGTTCACATTTTCCCACATTATACTTCATCTGTTAACCTTTTATCTTTCAGATTCCTCATGTTCTCTTCATAACTAACCCAAACCTTTATACCCTTCTTTGGGCCATCAACAAATTTGTAAACCATACATTTGGTCCTTCATCTAAATCACTGTTATAGATTGTAAATAGTTGAAGCCCTTATTTGATCGCACATATATCACTCCACTCCACCTCTAGCCAAAATTGATCCATATATGTCTACTATGTTTACTATCAGCTAATCAATCCTCTATTAACCCTAATATATTAACAACTACATTATTAGTTCTTAATTTGTTTCGCAACCTTTAATATAGCACCTTGTCAAATATCTTCCAGAAATTCAAATACAGCACATCATATGGTCCTCCTTTGACGTGTTGCTTGTCACTATCTGAAAAAATTCTATTAAATTAGTCAGGCATGACTTTCCTTTCATAAAATCATATCGACTCTGCTTGAATGTGTTGGCTTTACCAAAGCGCTCTGCTTTAATCTCTTCAATAATAGATTCAGCATCTTATCTCTGACAGATTTTAAGTTAACTGATCTGTAATTTCCTGCTTTCTAACTCACTTCTTGTTTGTATAGAAGGAGTTACATTTGCTATTTTACATTCTCATGAGACCTTTCCGATTAGAATGTTAACATTGATGTAACTATTATCTCAGCAGCCAATTCTTTTAATATGCTAGAGTAAAGTCCGATTAGAAACTGGAGACTTGCCAGCTTTTAGTACTAATAGTTTTTTTAAAGTACACATTCCCTTGCGAATGTAATTGTTCTAAATTCCTCTCTTTCACTTCTTGAATTACAAGTATATATGGGATGTTATTTGTATCCTCTGCAATGGAAACATGCAAAATGTTTGTTTAATACATTTGCCACTTCCTGGTTCACCATTAATTCCCAGACTCACTCAAGAGTAGCACGACTCGCTTTGCTTTTCTTTCTTGTCAAGATGAGTATAACCTTTGTACATTTAAAAGATCTCTGTGGAAATTTTTAAACAATGTATGTGTCAACAAAACAAGGCAGAAGATTTTAATATTTTGGGGAGGGCAGTGATTGAAATATGAACTGTTACGTTGAGTCTTATTTCAGTAAGATGTATTAATTAAATTGAACTTAAGACACAAACACAGGCGATTGGACCCAACCAGTATACGTCTATGGTTATGTTAGATTTGAGCCATTTTCTTGCTTTTCCTGGTGCATTGGTAAGAAAGAACTTAGATATTGGTGAGAAAAAGAACAACTTGCCAAAGCATTTCATCTCCCAAAAAGCATTTGGTAATGTACCAGACATTAGGCTACTCTATAAAATAACAGTCCACGGTGCTGGAGGTAGTGTATCAACATGGATGGGCTAACATGGATAGCAGAGAATTGGCTAACTGATAGCCAATTGGGATAAGCAGGGCATATTCAGGACAACAGCCAGTAACTAGTGGTGTGTCACAGGGATCAGTGCTGGGACCACAATTATTCTAAGTTATATTAATGATTTGGGTGAGGAAAGTGAAAATTCTATAGCCAAATTTGCAGATGATACAAGATGGGAAATTAAATAGTGAGGATGGAGAGTCTACAGAGGGACATAGACAAGTTAAGTGAGTGGGCAAAATTTGACAGATGGAATATAATGTGGGGAAAAATGAGATTATGCAATTTCTTTGGTCAAAATAATAGAAGAGACATATATTATTTAAATGGGGAGAGACTGAAGAAGGCTGCAGCACAGAGGAATTTATGCGTCCTTGTGCATGAATCACAAAAAGAAGGCATCCAAGTTCAGCAGGTAATGGGAAATGTAAGTGGAGTCTTTGGCCTTTATTTCAAAGGGCATGGACTATTAAAAAAAAGGAAGATCTTGCTAAAACCAGATACGGAACTTGTCAGACAACACCTGGAACATTATGAGCAAAAACAAAAACCGAAGTTGCTGGTAAAATTCAGCAGGTCTGGTATCATCTGTGGAAAGAAAGTAGATGAAATGTTTCGGGTTCAGTGAATCTTCTTCAGAACAGTCTTAGAACATGGCTGAAGAGATGTGCTGTTTGATATGATTCATCAGTCTTTGGGACTTATGGCCTATATTCTAACATCACAGGCATTGAAATTTACATACAACACTACTCATTCGTTTGATAGGTAGAGTGTCTTACTGACTTGATTACAGCATCCTGTTAGTGGCAAACATCTGTCCCTCAAAGTTTTGAGTTACCTTACCCTCACAGAGTAATCTAAGGTTCATTTGACACTTTTTGAGACAAAGAGTGGCAACCATAGGCCCGATCATGAATGTAAGTAAACTATAATTTGTCTAGCCTCCTCTTAAATGCATCTATAGTATTTGTTATAACTACTCCATTTGGTAGCAAGTTTCACATTTCAATACTTTCTTAGTGAAAGTGTTTGTTTGGAATTCACCTTTTGTATTTGTACTCTCAGATCTAATTCTAGTTCTTTTCCCACCCTTCCTTGACTTGCACCTTCCAAATAATAAGTGATCTCCCTACTTATCCAACCAAACTCTACCACCTCACATTTATCTGTATTGAAATTAATTTGCAAAGAATTTCCACCATCCTACAAGTTTGTTAATGTCCTTGTGTCGCAGTTCTCTTCAGTCTTGACTTTCTCCCACAATTTGGTGAAATCCACAAATTTAGAAATGATGTGTTGAGCTCCAGGTTCAAATCATTAATGTAAATTGTGAACAGCAGTGATCCCAGCTTGACCCTTATGGAACACCACTTCCCATTTCTAGTCATTGTGAATAATCATATTTTTAATTCCACTCTCTGCTTTGTCTTGAATCCAAGTAGCAATTCGTTTTGCTACTTGTCCCACAATTTTTGATCATTTTAATTTATTATGTGATATATTTTCAAAGGCCTTAGGAAAATTCTGATAAATTACATTTATTGAACTAGCATTATGTACTACACTGTACCTTCTCAAGACATTCAGTGAGGTTAGTCAACACAAATGTTTTTTGAAATCCAGGCTAAGTGTTCTTTATATTATTTCTATTCTAGATATTTTTTTGATTTTCTTCTTTCCTAGGAATTACATTATTTTTCCCACTGTTGATGTTGCGCAGACTGTTCCATAGTTCCTGGACATGTTCTGTCTTCCTTCTTAAATATGAAAATTATGTTAGCCATAAGATGGCCATCTGACACTACACATTTTCCTGATGAATTATTAAATATTTGTAATAATGCCATCTATTCCACTTTTGTTTAGGTATGTTTAAAATTTGTCATTTTAATTATGAACAGAGATTGGATCAACAGAGATTATTTTTCAGGAGAGTTATGGAGGGCATAGACAGTGTAGACAGGAAAACACATTTCTGCTTTGTGGCAGAATTAACGATTGGAAGCACAGATTTAAATTAAGGGTGAGGAGGTTTAGAGAGGATGTGTTTTCACCCAGAGGGTAGTGGGACTGACTGCCTGTAAGGATGATGGAGACAAAAAACATAACATTTAAGATATATTTAGATGTAGACTTGCAATGCCAAGGTAAGGCCATGATGCAAGAGCTGGAAAATGGGATAAGAATAGTTAAGTAGTTTTTTTGGATAGGTGCAGACTTGATGGGCTGATGCACATTTTTATGGCTCTATGACTGTAATCCATCTGGACCAGATTTTTATCCTCCTACAAATGGGTGCCATGGTGGCTCAGTGGTTAGCACTGCTGCCTCACAGCACCAGGGTCACTGGTTCAATTCTAGCCTCAGGTGACTGTCTGTGTGGAGTTTGCACATTCTCCCCATGTCTGCATGGGTTACCTCCCACAGTCTAAAGATGTGCAGGTCAGTTGAATTGGCCATGCTAAATTGCCCATAGTATTCGGTCCATTAGTCAGAGGGAAATGGGTCTGGGTGGGTTACTCTTTGGAGGGTTGGGTTGGGCCAAAGGGCCTGTTTTCATACTGTAGAGAATCTAATCTAAACTTGTTCAGCTTATCAAAACACCCCTGTCTTTACTAATAAGTGTAATTATCTTGCACATCTCATAATTCAGTGTCATATCTGCTTGTTTTATTTCCTTGGTAAATAGCAAAGCAAAAGAATTATTTAATTTTTCTATCCTCTCTCTATCGTTATCCTTCTTGCACTATCAGATCTAGGACCCTTGATGGTCCTATTCCCACACAATTGATGTGCCTGTAAAATATTTTACTATGCAGTTTTACATTCCTTAATAATTTATTTTAATTTATTATTCTACTTTGCTTTCCTAATGTTTTTTAGACTTGTTTCCTAATCCCTTTGTATTGTCTCTCATGCACTCCTTTGCTGTCTATGTTCTTAATACACACTTCTTTTCTAAAGATCTGATGTTCCCTAATGTCGATCTTCATCCACGGAGTTTTATTCCTTGCAGGAACTTAATATTTTCCTGTTGAAAATAGTATTGGAGTATAGCTTTAAAAATTCAAATAAAATTCTTTCCCTCCAGAATTATTACAGAAACAACTTATTGTCTTGCAATTTCAGTGAGTTTTACACAGTGAATTCTTTGACTTAGAACTTGTCCCAGACAAAGTAGTCCATTAAATCATGCATGCATTTCTCACGCCCTTTGCTCTAACCAGACATTAAAGTAAACTTGTTGAACATTCCAGATAATTTTCTGCTTCATATCAAGTTTGTCCTTGTCAGAAGGGCCCACACTTCAAATGTTCAGCTGAACATATTTCCTTCTGACATTCCAGATGGATTGTATAGTTTTAAAATGTTTTACAAAACAAATGCCTGTCTTCCAAAACATGACTGTTTATTTCTTATCCTTCCTTTATTAAATCTCTTGCTGAAATTCTACAGGGAAAGAAAACCTGAAGTTTAACTTATAACATTCATTTGCTTCACATATAGCAACTGACAATGAATATATTAAACTAGTAGAGTAATGAACTACATATGTTTAGAAGCCTGATACTGATGAACAGTGCAAACATAGCTACAGTATTGCTGACTTTGCAACACACGAAGTGAGGTCACCACTGAAACTGTTCAAATAACAAAACACTCTTTGTACCACATGAGTGCAGCTTTCTCTTTGTACACATAACATCACTGTTTAATGGCATGTTTACAATATAAACTTTGGTTATCTTGTAGTTTGACTTAGAAAAAAGTTGAAAATCATTACACAGCTGGCCTACGTTACGATTAATATCCAAATGCTTGGAGGAGTTTTAAATGTACTCATTTAGTGCTATAACACAGATTTAATTTGTTAACCATTTAGAAATATAATTTGTAACCATAATCTGGAAAGCCTACAGATGTTCCTTCATCCATTTTGCTTTTATTTGCCTGTAATCAATCACAGATGTTATTGTTTAGCAAAATATTTTTCTCTTCAATTCCCCTCAAGATATTTTATAATTAGTTATGTTATTAAAAATACATAAATGTTTGGATGTTTATATAATTTTATCTTCCTTAGGATGTACAGTTTCTATTAGGAGTCCTGAAGTAACAGGGATAGGGATTTTAATATGCCAGTTTCTGAAATAGAGATCACACCACAGACATGAATGCGAGTCAGTGGCCATTGCTTCTCCCAGGACTTATTTCCAGGTGTTCAATGGAAATACTTTAAGAATTACTGACCATTTCAAATAAAAAAAAGCCATATCCACCACGAATCAATAAATCTGCTGCTAAAGCTCTGTACAGGATTTGTCAATAAAATAGATACTTTTTCCATTTTATAAATGTTTTACCTTATGACAGAAAGTTGAATACGTTTTCATTTCTGTCACATTGATTCGCAATGCACTTGTTATGGAAGTCAATGTCAGCAATTCTAAGTTCAACAACATTCAATCAATAAAAATGGTGTGATTCCTTTTTTGGTAATATGTGATTTCCTTTTAACCTGGCAACAAAAATGTTGGAGTTTTTAATTTAGATACATTTCAAAATTAAAACATTTCTAAACATTTCCTTGGGGATATTGTCATGACAAATTCCAAATTGTGAAATGAGAAACAGATTGTGGGAGTGAAAAAAACTATCTGCTTGAAAAGACTAATTGAGTTAAACAATAAATGACCCTGGGGTTTCAAAAATTCAGCACACAGTACACTGCCCAATTTCTAGACAAACACTCAAAAAATCTTCTCATATCAGCCAGTAAATGAGAACAGATGTCAGTTTTTCATTCTGCACAAGAAAGAGGGAGATTTTGCCTTCATTAGTCTAGCGTGAATAGTGGTGAGAAAGGTGTGAAAATATGGAATGAATAGAAATATCTGATTCATGAGATCGAGAGAAATGTTCCCAATTGACCCCTTCAAGTCATAAATTGTGAATTCAGAATCTTGCCATTGAATTGCAATTACCTTTTTTCTATGTATTTCCACATCCATTATAACCCCAACTTCCCTGTCCAATGCTCTTCTTTGAGAAACTAGACTGTGAATTCTTGAAATGTAAATCAGAACAGGTAGTTGATAGCTTCTCCTGGCTATAATTCAACTGCTTTTTCACAACAAAATCACTGCATGCTCCATGGCCTCAATCTTCCTCGACCCTTTATTCACACAAGTCAGCAGTGACAAGCCACAGCCATACCACATCACCACGCTTCTTGGACTAGTTCAACAAACATTTCATCCCTTCCATGCTTTACTTTAAAACTCAGGAACATCAATGACTTGCATGATTCTGCCAGGTCACTTTGCATACAAGAATGCACAGGCCTCTCATGTTTTACACAGTTTGTTTTCAGTTTGTTTTCTTAGCACTTGATCACAATACTACTTACTTGAAGACTGACAGCCCCTGTACATTTCATTTTGGTTTTCTGGTTCCCACTCACTGACATCAGCCCTGACTGAGAGCCTACCAGATTCTGTGGCACACATTGCCTTTTAACAACGAAACACTTAGTTTGGGGAGCACTGAATAGTCAATCTAACAGTTAAATAGTAGGTGAACATTTGCTGTGCAGCACCAGGCTACATCAGCAGACAGACCTGCAGAATAAGCCAATGATGTGTGAAGGTTAAGGCGGAGTCATCCATTATGGTCAGTCCAGAGGTACCTCCACAGTCATTCAACGGGCTCACCAATTACATTACAGAGGATTGGTCATGGTCAGTCAGGCATGGTCTTACCAGTATCTGGGATCTATGTCCATGCAGTCAGGGAACTGGGCCATGGCCAGTCCTTCAGCTCAATTGCAAGCAGTCCAGGGATTACAGATAGATCACCTGAGTGCTGCTGAGACATCAGTGTGGGGAACGGGCCATTTTTTCCTGTATTGAGTATGATGGGAGAGCAAATAGTGATGATGAAGAGAAGAGATGGTGACACATCCCCAGTGAGTGAGTAGAGGGAAGGAAGGGTTAAGAGTTGAAAAGTGTGGCACTGGAAAAGCACAACAGGTCAGGCAGCATCAGAGGAGCAAGAGAATCAACATTTTGGGTAGAAGCCGTTCATCAGGATGCCCACCTTGAAGAAGTTCTCCTCCATTTCTCAGTCCTTACTTTCTCTCAGGAAGGGTTGGGTGAGAGCTATTGAATGGACATGATGCAGACAATTCCTAGGGTGGTATTCTATGAGATGTGTGTACACTGGCAGAGTTAGGGACAGTGTATGTCATGTAAGTGTGATGTAACAGAAAGAATATAGTAACAGAGAGAAGATGGAAGCTCATTGCGTAACACAGAACATAATTGATCTTCTTTTTACACTGTCGGCTGTTTCTTTTGCTTGGGACATAGGAGGTCACATCACCATACACAAACTGCTGAGGCAGTCAACTGCAAAGAGGACAGCCCTCCTCTCCACCACTCTGCCCACCAGCACCTCTTCTCCATGCTCTCAAAAAACAGGAGAACGTTCTTTCCTCTGGGTTACATGCTCAATAATAACAGTTGAGCTTCACAGTGTGAGAGACAGTTTCTTGCTTGTAGTGTCTGAAGTAGTGTGCAGCCGGACTTTAAATATGGTGCTATGGACAAGTACATTGGATGGGCCCAGCAGAGGCCCTTTGGCTGCTCAGTTCCCCAAAAACGATGGCACTCAAGATCCTGTGCATTATTAATAATGTGAAGGAGGGAGATTTGTGTGAGAAAGGTTGCTCTGAGCCATGGTGAACCAGGGACCATGAATCGCACACTTTAATTGCAAACAGAAAAATTCCATCCAAACGTTTCATTTTTGATACATAAGAATTGAACCACATAAATCAAACCGTGTTGTTCTCAGCTTGTATTGGAATGACCATCCAGTCTTGTACTCTCTTCTGGCCCTGCTCACTACAGGAATTGCAAATTTTGATGTCAACTGAGCCCTGAAACACACAAGATGAAAAATACATACCATGGTTATCACCCGTTATTAATCGTTCAAATCTAGTCACTGGTTGCAGTTTTATCAGCACTTTTGAGTTGGTACAAAGCTATTTAAAGAATGCCATATTACATTTATATGTCAGGCACATTCTCATTTGATCCCAGAATGCACAAAATCAATCAATTTAAAACACCACCATGATACCTTCTTATGATTCTTGGATTTTCTGTGAATGCAGGAATCTCCAAGATGGTGCTAAACCAAGATTCAGAAGTACTCAGGTAGTTTATTGAATCTTCTGAATAGCTTAACAGTTTGTTGTGGAGTTAACTTATACTTACGAGAAAATAGAAACTGTCACCTGCTTCATCTGAACAACATTATAGGTAGATTTCTTGAAGTGGTCCCAGATGAGGTAAAACCATAGATGTTATTGTCATAGAGATCTACAGCATAGAAAAAGGTCCTTGACCTCATCATGTCTAATCTGGTCAAAAACAACCTGATATATAAGTTGGTCTTTGAAGCCTAGAAAAATCTCTGCCAAGAATGGTGTTCAACTTATTCACTAAGTACATGCAGAACATTATTTTGGAACCATCTTATACATCACATTTTATAGTGAAGATATTTTTAAATCAACCTGTTTAAATGGTTTATTACACCTTTGGGTCTTCTGACTCAGATAAGGACATTACCACTACACTACAAGAGTTCAATATTCTATGGCACGTGTTTGCTTGACAAGCATGTACAATCTCAAACAGTTAGGCAAACACAGGAATAGAAAACATCATTTATGCCCTTTCACTATTTAATGAGATCATCACTGATTGATATCCTAATTTCCTAATAAAGAACATTGTGCCTTTGACCCATATTCCTTAGGACTATCAATCCATCAAAGCTCCATCAATCTCAGTATTAAAATTAGCAATTGCTCTATTAGTAACTGTTGCTTGTGGAAAATAATTTCAAACTTCTAATACGCTTTGCAAGAACTTTCCCTAATTTCACTAAAAAAAGGGACTGACTTTAACTTTTAGTCACAAGATTAACATCTTCCTAACTCTATGGAACAGCCCAGAAGACCATATAAGATCTTTATATGATGATAATAGAATTAGAAAAGGTCTCTTGTTATCTGTACTTGAACACAATAAATGATGCAGACATAGTATTTCTTCATTATAAATCATCCACGATAGGTACTTGATCACCACTATGAGAAGGGAAGAGTTACTAACATTTGGGATTTTGGGAAACCAGAGGGCAGCAGCTGGATGAAAGCCAGTTAGAGAGATTCTGTTCTCATCAACCATGAATGTGAGCTGCTTGATGAAGCCAGGGCTAGGAAAAGAAAACAATACATCGATTTCCCAAACTAGTTAGCTGTGGGAATCAATCTTAATGTGAAAGAAAGTCATGGGCTTCTCACATTTGAACAGAAACGCAAACTTGTGCAATTTCAGGCAGATAGTGGATCATCTTTTAACACAGTCAAGGCTTAAAGATTGGCTCAGCATGCCATGAAAGTTATGAGTGAAATTATTCCAGCTATTTAACTGTCCTGAGAGCTTAGGCAAAACAAAGCAGATTGGATAGAAAGAGGTACACTGTATCCCACCTGATGAATTGGAGAAAGCTAAAAAGTTCACATATACTGTATGACGTGAATTTGAAATACAGGCATTTAATCCAGGAAAAAATAAGTCCTTGTCTTTGTGGAGTGCCTAAGAGAAACAGGAAATCATTCAACGCCACATTTTGGATAAGTACCTCTGAATCCTATCTGATCAAGGGATCTTTTACAAGCTGAAAAGTAATGTAACAAATTGGACTTTTCATAAAAAAAGTGGGAAATTTTAGACATTCTTACTGAATTGAGCAGCATCTTTGTTAGTAAACCAATTTGATGCTGCCAATTTGCAATGAAATGGGAGGTGAGTGAGTGCCAAAATTGGAACGCTGCCTGCCCATTTGAAAGAATAAACAACTTGTTGGGCTTGTTAAGAAAGACCAATCAACTACAATTTTTCATTGCCCACTCCATTTTTTACTAGTTGCATGGAAAAATGTTAAGAGTGAATTATGCCAAGTACGTTCATGCGGTCCAAGGACAAATGAAAAAGCCAGCAAACAGTTCTATGGCTGCAAGTAGCAGCAAAGTCTGCCATTAAAGATGGCAGTGTTTGCTTGTTAATAGACTTTCTTTGTTCAAGTTCTCAATGCTTGATTCAATGTGTTGAAATGATAGGAAATACAAGCAGACCAAACACTTTTCATTCCACCTTCTTTACCAACCAGAAGCTGTAAAAGCGAGACCCTAAATCTGTTTTCTCTTATGTGCTACTCCAACTGAGTACTTCCAGCATTTTCACTTTTATTTCAAATTTTCAGCATCCACAGTATTCTCCCTGAGTGTTTAAGTTGAATTTTTATAAAACGATTAATGGTTTTGACTTTACTGCTCTTTCTTGTTCCCAGGACTAAACATTGTAATCACTGAACTTAATTGCACCATTATTTAACAATATAATGCATGCAGCAAGAAAATGCATGGAATTTTTGTTTTGAATTGGGTCATCCTCACGCTATCAATTTTACAGGTTTCCAGCAATGGTTCAAATGAGCAGGTCAAAAGTCCCAGGAAATTATACCGTTGCTAGAATAGCAGCATGAATGTGCAGGTTTTTAGTAGGATAGTTCAATTGTAGACATGGAAATGTTGTTCTTTCTAACTTTTATAACTAACAGCAGCTCTGAACAGTGGGAAGACTCCGAAATGGAAGAGATGAAATATAATTTCAGATATTAATATCAGCAAGAAACTGTTTTGTCTTTATTAAGAAATAGGGGTGGCATGGTGGCTCAAAGTGCCTAGAACCCAGCTTCGATTCTAGCTTCGGACGACTATCTGTGTGGAGTTTGCACATTCTCCCCATGTCTACATGGGTTTCCTCCAGTGCTCTGGTTTCCTCCCACAGTCCAAAGATGTGCAGGTTAGGTGGATTAGCCATGCTAAATTGCCCATAGTGTTCAGGGATGTGCAGGCTAGGTAGATTAGCCATGGTAAATGTGGAATTACAGGGATGGGTTAGGAGGGTGTGTCTGGGTGGATTGCCTTTCGGAGGGGTGGTGTGCACTCAGTGGGCTGAATGGTCTGCTTCCATACAGTAGAGTTTCAATGATTCTAATTGCAAAATAGTTTTTCTGTGTTAACAGTCTACACATTGTTCTAAGGGCTGTCTTACTCTCCCTCAGAGCACAATTTTGTAATTTATCGGACAGCAATAACATGTTGCCCTTTTGGTTAAACTAGTGAATGTCAACTCATGTTCAAAGAGAAAATAATTGGTATCTACCAGGTATTTTAATGTTCATAACCAAGGAAACGTAGAAAATGTACATTCTTACTGTCGAAGCTGGATATCTTATATTAATAAACCAATTAGTGTTCTGAAGATGCGCACTTTCACTTGACAATTGATATTTTTACATGAGCTTTCCATTTAATTAAAAGTAAATTCACAAGACATATTCTATTCTCCAGTATCTGACATATGGACTAAGGTTTCACTAATGCAATCCTATCATAATTAGATTTTTTGGCAGAAAAGATGATCTCTGAAATGTAGAATATGTGGGATCTATTTGTAGGAAAGATCATTAGTACCAAAAAAAATGAAGTTATAAGTTGGTGTGCTGTCCCAAAGGGTAAAAGCAGTTTTTCAAAAAGAATAATAATAATTGAAAATGAACTGATCTTACTGAGCCCTCATTTTGAAGTTTACAAGCTGAGTCAGAGCAGCATGATTCTTTTGTCAGTTTCATTGTTTTTCCTCCTGGAATATTTTAATGACAAATTACTTCTCTAGTAAGTAAAGCACATGGACATTCCAAACCACTTTGGGTGATTTCATTTTATTTTCTGTGCGTATATTCACATAAAGATATGTATTCGTAATCATTGGCACAAATCAGAAAGACAGCCAGCAGTTATTTTCTTTGGCTGGGAATCTTTTGCCTTATGCCAAGTACTGATCATACATGTTAATTTACATATTATACAAGTTTTAACTTGAGAACAAGTCAAAAGGTCTGCTAGTGCAAAATATTGTAACTTTAGATGTTGGTCTCTTACTTTGAGCACACCAGAGGCTTGAAAAATAGAACAAAATGCTCAAAAATGTAAAATTGGAAGGAACACTATAGTAATGACGGTGAGTTTCAAATTCCCATGACTTTTTTGTACAGATGTTTCTTCCTGATTGCCCATTAATGTTCCACCTCTAACTTTAAGGTTCTGCTCCCTTCTTCTGGTTCCCCAGCAAAGGAAGTAACTTCTTTGTTTAAATGCTATAAAATATTTGTATCATTTTCAATACCTTGATTTAGTTAACCGTCAACCTTAGCTCAAGAAAAAATACAGGTTTATGAAATGTGCCATCGTAATTCAACCAGTTTAGCCCCACCCAGCATTTGTGTGTGTGTGTGTGTGTATGGCTACGGCAATGGATAAATGGGCACCGCACAACAATCAACAGAGAGGAGTGTTCCCTCCCAGTTGGAGAACACTTCAGTGGTCCGGGAAATTCGACATCGGACCTTTGGGTGACCATCCTCCAAGGCAGACTTCGGGACAGGCAACAGCGAAAAGTGGCCGAGCAGCGGCTGATAGCTAAGTTCAGTATGCATAAGAATGGCCTCAACCGGGACCTTGGGTTCATGTCACACTACAGGTGACCCCATTGCACTATACACACACACAGACACTTCAAAATATACACTCACACAGAGATACTCCTACACACACACACACACTCCCAAACTCACACATGCACCCTTTCAGAGACTTATAGCCCTTTACACTCACATACACACATACACTCTCTCACAGACACTCACAATCACTCCCCACCCCCCCCCACTCATACACATACCCACATGCATATGTAAGTTTGTGGGGTGAATTTGTACTTGCAGAGTTACATTGTACTTTGCTCAAAAACTGCATGAATCCATGTAAGATTCTGTTAATTCATTGTTAAGATTAGAATCAGTCTAAACATTATGGCACAGACAGCAGCACACAGGGGTGCTAACACCTTCAATACATTATCTGGGCTAACAATAATTGTTAAAGTTAACCTGAGAATGTAACTTTTTAAAAAAGTTTTGCAAATGACACATGAAAGAAGTGAAACTAACATGGTCATTCTAACAGATGACAGACTTAACAAACAATCAAGGTATTTTTCTATGTATAATTTCAGTTTCATCACACTGTAAACTTTTGCTATAAATTCTGTCTTACAATTGTATACTCCACAACCACCTGATGAAGGAGCAGCACTCCAAAAGCTAGTGTTTCCAATTAAACCTGTTGGACTATAACTTGCTGTTGTGTGATTTTTAACTTTGTACGCCCCAGTCCAACACCGGCATCTCCAAATCATTGCATTTCTATTGTAGCTTTGATATACTAATGCATCATAAGGCATTTCATATGTGAGGTAGGAGGCAAAAATTTGACATCACGCAAATTGGCCAATGTAGGGTGCCTGGGATTTATGAACAGTTCAAGACAGATCATGGACTAATATTGCACCAACCAACCAGATGGATTCTTTATTGAAAAGAGACTATTTCTTAGGCTTTGCCTACTTCTTCTTACAGAGCCACCTAACGGTGTTGTTCAGCATGACAGCTTTAAGTGAACTCATACAGCTTTGAAATTCAAAATATTACAGCACTGAATCCCTCCCTTCTCAGTAAATGAGAGATATGGCATGTTTCAGTGACTTGTCTCCATATGTTCTCCATTATATACAAGGAGATGAAAGATTTGCCCACTGTGATAAAGCTGTGTAATATATTATAATCATCATTTGGACATTTGCATTTTAAAAATAGAGGTACGTGTTTATTTTCAATTCAATGAAAATAATGTTTTTTTACAAGTCAGAAGGTCATTTGGAAAAGTGACCTAATTTCAAATAAAGTGCATGACTTAGTAATTACCAGATATCTGTGACATTAGTTGATGACGTGTTTACACTATTGAGTTTACAACTTATAGATAAACAAATGACCAGGAACTAATAGTATTTTATTTGAGGTAAAAACAATGACTGCAGATGCTGGAAACCAGATTCTGGATTAGTGGTGCTGGAAGAGCACAGCAGTTCAGGCAGCATCCGAGGAGCAGCGAAATCGACGTTTCGGGCAAAAGCCCTTCTTGATGAAGGGCTTTTGCCCGAAACGTCGATTTCGCTGCTCCTCGGATGCTGCTTGAACTGCTGTGCTCTTCCAGCACCACTAATCCAGTATTTTATTTGAGTTCAGTTCACAAGAATCAGGTTTAGCTTCGTGCTATCAGAAGAACAGAATACTGTAATACAGTTTCAGTTCAGGAGAGCAGTATCCTTCTTGCAGAAGGACAGGTTAGTCTGTGAAACCTCCATACTGAAAGAGATTGTAATAACCTTTTGAGCTGTCAGAAGTGAAAAGAGATACATTTCAGAACTGAATGGAGTTTCAAGCCATCAGAACTGAAAAGAACCTTAAAGATGTACAAAAAGGAAAACTGAAATTCGTCAGTTAAATAAGGAATTAAAGACTTAAGTGATCTGTCTTTGGGATTCAGTATCGGAAAATGACATTGCACAGAAAAACATGGAGCACATGTTTGCTGTTTATGTTGACATCCTTTCAGATTAACCTGCATATGCACATATGCAGCTTTTTTCTGTGTAAAAAGATCTTTGTTGAAAATCATTTGCAGCCTTGTATGAATATGTTTAGTAACTAACCACTATGGTAACTGGAAAAGGTAAAATCTTAATTTTTTTCCAAGCTTCCTTCTTGAAAGAAGACTTGAACTGTCCTCATCCACCACCAACCTTCTCTGCCTCGCTGAGCTTATCCGCACTTTTAACAACTTTTCTTTTTATTTTCTTCAGGTTAAAGGTATGGCTATGGTGTACATACACTGGCCATAATTATGCCTGTCTCTTTGTGGGATACATGGAAAATTTCTTGTTCCAGTTCTACTCAGGTTTCTCCGATACATCGATGACATCAGTGGTGCTGCATCCCTCTCTATCTGGAATTGAAATCATCAAAGATAGAATCACAGTCAATCAATCATAGAGCCCCTACAGTGTGGAAACAGGCCATTTGACCCAACAAGTCCACACCGATCCTCCGAAGAGTAACCCACTCACACCCATAACCCTACTCTGTTACTGTATATTGACCCCTGACTAATGCACTTTACCCACACATCCATGAAAACTATGAGCAATTCAGCATAGTCAATTAACCTAACCTGCACATCTTTAGATTGTGGGAGGAAATCAGATCACCCGGAGGAAACCCACGCAGACATGGGGAGAATGTGCAAACTCCACACAGGCAGTCACCTGAAGCTGGAATCGAACCCAGATCCCTGGCACTGTGAAGCAGCAGTGCTAACCTTGTCACTGTACTTCCAATTTCCATCCTTCCCCCATTTTCACCTGGTTCACCTCTAATTCCCCACTTTCCTTCTTCAATATCTCTCTCTGAATGAATAAATGATTTATTGTCACATATATCAGAAGGGACAATGAAATGTGTTCTACCACCATATTTGTCGTCAGCTTGAGTTACAAAAGAATAAAAATAATGTACTTACATAGAGTTCATCTTCATCATCTGGGGCTCCAATCACGGTTCTAGGACTTTTGCAAGGTCTCAGCTCCAGGTTCTCGCTCCAGGTCTACCACAGCCAGGAGACCCCGCTCTGCCATTGCTGCATCTAATGCCTCACTGCCAATTCCAAGAGTCCATGCATTGGGCCTACGAAGCTAGGAGACCCCACCATAGTCACGCTGACATCGCTCCAGCTTCTCTGCTACATAAGGAAGATGAAGAAAAGAATAAGAAAAAGAAAAAAGATCAAAAGGCGAGAGAGAGAGAGAAAAATAAGAATGAAGCTGGTCTGGACCAGACAGGTCTTTTCATTTCACCAGTATACAATCAGCAACCCCTTTGTATGCTTCCCTTTTTTTTCTCTCTTTTTTTCTGGTCACTGCCTCCATCTATTCATCTCATTCCTTTCTACCATCCCACCCCCCTCCACCCCACTCATTTCAAAAGCAAAAATATCACCATTTCTCAGCTGTTTTCAGTTCTGACAAAGGGTCACTGGACTTGAAACGCTGAGTCTGATTTCTTTTCACAGATGCTGTCAGACTTGCTGAGTTTTCTCCAGCAATTTCTGTTTTCGTTCCTTATCGGTTGAGCCCAGAATAAAATCAAGCTCAGTTGGAAACAGATATTCAGTAAGATTGATTTTCCTAGCAGCTAGAGTTCATCAGTATCGTTAGTAGTTAAACCAGGTGAAGTAACCAGATTCTTCACAGATTACGGAAAGGTAAATATGCAGTGACAGAAAAACAGATTCATACCAAATTCCATGGTTAGAAGACTATTGATTGGGTTGGCAGTGCCTTATTCTTTCTTAAGGTTAATTTATTGAGGGGGTACTGGCAAGTGTCATTCACATTAAGGGTTAAGGAGCCCTACTTTTGTCATACCAAATGGGTTGGCTATATCATTTTTTAAAAATAATGCCTGAAGTACCTTCCAAAGGCTCATGAATCAAGTCATAGCTGAAGTCTGTGCCTGGTTTATTTGGGTAATATTGAAATGTATAGTAAGACATGGAAAGTGCATGTGAGACAAGTAGAAGATCTGTGCAAGCAATTACATTTGGATGACATAGTATTAAATTTAGTCAACAGTGAATTTGCAGAAGCAAGGGTAGCTTAACTTGGACAAATCATAGGACAAGGACAGGTATTGCCAAGAACAGTAAAAGTGAAAGTTCTAATAGAATTCCCTGTTCCTAAAACTAAATGAGAAATCATTAGGATTTTAGCAATTTGGGGATTTTAATGGAAATTTGTGTGCAATTACAGCACAATAATTGTACCTTTAACAAAAATTGTTAAGGAAATAAGCAAAAGTGGTATGGTCAGAAGAGTGACAGACAGTCTTTGAGAATCCTAATCATAGAGTCATACATAGAAACAGGTCCTTTGGTCCACCATCTCTAAGGCAACCAACAAACACCAAATTACACTAATCCCATTTACCTGCACAGTGCAAAGCTTATGATGCCCTGGCATTTTAAGTGCTCATCCAGACGCTTCTTAAATGTTGCAAGAGTACCTGCCTCCAGTATCCACTCAGGCAGTATGTTCTATATTTCTTTCACCCTCCGGATGAAAAAATTTTTTTCCTCAGATCTCTTCTAAACCATATACTTCACACTGTGAACTTGTGCCCTCCAGTCTTAGATACATCTGCTATGGGGAAAAGATTTTCACGATCTACCCTGTCTATGCCTTCATAATTTTATATACCTCAGTCAGATCCACTCTCAGCCTTCTCTGCTCCAAGAAAAACCATCCCAGCCTATCCATGTATTTCCTCATAACTGAGACCTTTAATCCCAGGCAACATCCTGGTGAATCTCTTCTGCACTCTATCCAGTGCAATCACATCCTTCTAATAGTGTGGCCACTAGAACTGCATACTGCATTCCATCTGTGGCCTAATTAATGTTTTATAAAGTTAGAATAAGACGTCCTTGCATCTGTATTTTACGCCCCATCTAATGAAGGCAAACATCCTGCATGCCTTCTTCATCACCCTCTCCATTTGTGCTGACACCTTCAGGGATCTGTGGACTTGTTCGTTGGTAGTTCCTAGAGACCTACCATTCATTGTGTATATCCTTCCCTTATTAGACGTCCCAAAATGCATCATCTTGCACATATCAGGATTAAATTCCATCTGCAATTGCTCTACCCAATTTACCAGCTGATCAATATCAGACTGTAGCCTGAGACCATTCTCCTCACTATTAACAACACCACTAAATTTCATACCATCTGCAAATTTACTAATTAAATCTCCAGATTAACTGAACCAGAATTGGCTGCCTCTAATTTTTCTGGACTTTGAAAATGGCAATTGATGCTGGTGACTTGGGGTAGGTGCAATCTTGTTTCAGCATGGTGAATGAGGAATACAGAAGTCAGTAAGGTTTTTCAAAGAAATTAGATCACTTTTAGAAGAAGTCCTCAATTATAGAAAAGACGATTTTGAGATTATTATTGGCTGTTCAGCACTTTGAAGTTTATGCCCACCACCTAAAGAAAGAAACAAAGTAGACCATAATTCACTAGCATTCATTGAACCATTTAAAACTCAAAATGCAAGACTATTCAGATGGAGTCTGTTGTTTCAAGATTATTCATAATTCTGAAACTGCTCTGGAGTGTAAAATTATGGTATAAATTAGATTTAAGAAATGTTGAAATATTGTATAGAATATTATGGGGAGGATGTGAGAAAGAAGAACAAATGTATGGTTCATAGTTAGTCATTTGTATGTCACCTTGTGATAAAACATGTTTATGAAATGGTGATTCATCTCTTATAGGGTGGAGGCATGTAAAGACAGTAGAATTTTATTTTGTGTTTTTGATTGCAGAGAAAGAACTGATTTAAAATTAAGGACTGTGGAAGCAACTGTTCTGCTTTTAAAACAAGTTACTGAAAGAGTCATTTACGGTATTTTCACTCATGCTTTGTTCAATCAATGGAGGAAGATGTTTGTAGACAGCACAATACTGGTAGCCCATTGGTTAGTACAATTGTGACAAATCATGGATGGCAAAGGTCATCAGTCTGACAACAACTCTCTAATTGCTTCCTGGGTGGCTGTACGGTTTGTCCCTGTGAATGATACAGAGGAGACATCTTTGAACTGCAGGAAAAGAAGGTCAGGTGAGTCATCTACTCTGCAGAAAAATACCTGAAACAGGTAGAAACCCAGTTATCTTCTCCCCCAGTTGTAGTTAGTTGTTGCCATTAACCAGTTACTAACGGACTTTGTGTTAGTATTCCAAATGCCCTTAGCCTCCTGCAAAGAAGAGAAAGAACCTGGAGAAAGAAGACTGAAGAGCTGAAAATCTTGACAAGCCAAAAGAAACAGCCCAATAAACCCTGTGAACCAATGCATTTAACTGTGTTCCTCTGTTTATTTCCCTCCGCCTATAAAACCAATATTTGTTTTTTTCTCTGTTCTGTCTATATATATATATATGTATAAAGTTAAAAATCACACGACACCAGGTTATACTCCAACAGTTTTATTTGGAAGTACAAGCTTTCAGAGCGCTGCTCCTTCATCAGGTAGCAAGTGGAGTAGGATCATTGGACACAGAATTTATAGCAGAAGATCATAGTGTCATACACTGATGCAATATATTGAAAAAACCTAAATTGCTGTTAAACCTTTCATCTTTTAGAATGGGTGCAGGTTTTGATTCATTAATATGTAAATCCCAGAACTTCTTTCAAGTCACATTCCCGAAATAACTTAAGATCTCATAAAGAAAAGGTGACAATCTCAGCACAGACAATGCATTAAAAGGTGTGAAGTTAGAGTCTGCATGTATTCCAATCTAGAGTCAGACCAGTTCCATTTCCAAAATGGAATTTATAAAATGTCACATGGATTATAAACAAATATTGACTACCTACAGATTGTGTGCTTTTTGAAAAAAAATAGAATGCATCAGCAAATACAATTCTGTAAATGCAAAATCATCCCATAGACTTATATACATGCATGTGAGGGGGACAGAGAGGGAGAGAGAGTGTGTGTGGGAGAGAGGGAAAGAATGTGAGTGTGTGTGCATGCTTGATAGAATGTGTGGATGAGTGTGATGGAGTATATGCCTGTGAGAGGGTGTGCGCATGTTTGTGCACCTGAGAGAGCATGTGCCTGAGACAAGGTCTGCGTGAGAGTGTGAGTATGTAAGAGTGTGTGAATGGGTGTGAGAGTTTGTACAGTGTAGTGGGGTCACCTGTAGTGTGACATGAACCCAAGGTCTCAGTTGAGCCATCCTCATGGGTACTGAACTTGGCTATCAGCATCTGCTCAGTCATTCTGTGTTGTTGCGTATCCCAAAGTCCGCCTTAAGTTATCTCAGGAATGTGACTTGAAAGAAGTTCTGGGATTTATATATTAATGAATCAAAACCTGCATCCCCTTCTAAAAGATGAAAGACTTAATAGCAATCTAGGTTTGTTTAATATATTGGATCAGTGTATGACACTATGATCGTTTGCTATAAATTCTGTGCCCTATGACCCTACTTCTCTAGGTACCTGATGAAGGAGCAGCGCACAGAAAGCTTGTACTTCCAAATAAACCTGTTGGACTATAGAAGGGTCACTGGACCCAAAATGTCAACTCTGCTTTCTCACCACAGACAGAATATGGCATTTGTTATCATTAAAAGGAAGGGGGTGCGTGGGAGGTGCTTAGAATCTCTAGAAGCAGGCCATTTGGCCCAGCAAACCCACCCAGACCCTCCCCCCTCATCCTATCCCTGTAACCCTGCATTCCCCATGGATAATCCACCTAGTCTGCACATCCCTCGACACTATGGGTAATTTAACATGGTCAATCCTCCTAACCTGCACATCTGTGGACTGTGGGAGGAAACCAGAGCACCTGAAGGAAACCCACGCAGATACAGGGAAAATGTATAAACTCCACACAGACAGTCACCTGAGGTTGGAATCAAACCTATGTTCCTGGCAACTGTGAGACAGCAGTGTTAACCACTGAGCCACTCTATGTGCCCTGTCATCATTTTTTTTGTGTTCAATGGTCTTCTCTGTGGATGCCTCCAGTAATCCATTGAAGCCTCTGTCAGGACCAGATGTCTCATCTAAAAACAGGCAAAAAAGTTAAGTTACAGAAATCTTCGCAGGCAATGTAAATGCATTCAGTGTTGATGTTAAATGGAAGATCTGGGTCATTAGTAATTTTCCTTATTCTGTTTGTGTAGTTTATCTCCCTTAATTCCATCTGTATGTTCCAAGATTTATTTCACTTTCTATATGTCATTTAAATTTTCCACTTCATAGTTTCTAGTTTGGAGCCTGCATGTCTCAATGCCAATTATTCAGTCTGATTGGCTTCACTGATGCCACAGATCTCCTACAAATGTGACTGTGCTAAAAAGGATGCTGGGCTAGAACAAAGATCCTTTGCCAAACTCTGCGAAATGCCATTCCTTTGGTGTTGATTCCAAAATCCAAGCCTAAATGTATATCCACTAAGCCTTTCTGAAGTGAGAAGTGGGACTGGGCATTTGCCCATGTATTTGTGTTGCATTTGTATTACATCAAAAATAAGAAACATATAGGATTTTAAAAAATATATTGTACTAATTGTATCTTACTTAGGTCACTATGCCCCCAAGTCAAGGGAGAGTTTGAGAAGGAAAGATCAGCCAGTACAGGAGTTGAATCCAATTTGTTGACATTGTAAACCAGTTCACCAGCTAACTGAGCTAACCAACCCCGACTAGACTACGGTATCTGAAAATAATATTCTTTTCTGTCACAAATTCTTGTTTCAGTTTTATTAAATATTTTTTATGGTATTAAGTATTCACATAGAATAGCTTAAGGATTGTTAGCAGATATTTTAGGTAAATGGTACACTTCTGTGTAGGATACAAACACAAAATGATTAGTAAAGTAATTCTTCCCTCTGGTGGACAATTGTTGCATGAACCATTAAGATGCTTGTTATAGATTGTAATAAAGTTGCAATAGTGATTCTGTTGTTCCACTTAATGTTGCCTATTAAATGTTTTTTAAATATTATGACATATCCATCAAATTTTATCATTTGACTACATAGTTCAATTTCTTTTACTTTATCCAATCTATCATGACTTTGTTATGGACAGGCGAAACAGGTAAATAGAACTCTTTTCTCACTTGTCCTTCCATCCACAACTAGTTACATAGGTGTTTTTTACTTTCTGTCTCTCTTTTGAAATGGGCTGTAGTTTATTTCCTCAAAACTCTCTGTTTGTGAAGTCTAATTTTAAAGTGACCCACAGCAATTTCTCTTTTGGGTTAAACATAAATACAGATTATTCAAGCATTCAAGCCTGGGGATAATTACCACAATAAACACACATTTTTCAATCAAATACAAGGTTTATTTTAGAGTTAGGAAGTTTTAGGTGAACAAAAGGAAGGCTGAGCCATGCCTGGAGTGTGAGTGTGGTGTCACCAGTTAGATTCTTAACAGACTGACTCAATATTTACAGCAGATTGCTTTTTATCAGCTGGAGACGAGGTTTCAGAAATGCTAAAATGTAAACAATGTTTTTAAAAAAAGTTTTTCTTCAAAGAATGTGACAAATAACTTAGATAATGGAACAGTTTCTAAGCCCCATTATGTGAGCTAGATGGTGGGCTGTTAGCATCTTTTTATGCATAATGAATTTTGATTGCTCTCTCTGTTTACCAGACCCTGCTGGGGGAGAGAAATCATCTACTGCTTATTTATGCCTCTTGACTCAAAAATCCCCACAATGCAAGGGTCTGATTCCAGGAGATGATGTCTGAGCTCTGTCCTGATAATTGCTAATTGGAACTTTCCAGAAATTGTAGTCAACTTCCATCATGTGATTGGCAGTCTTGTTTTAAGATAGCCATGTCCATTTTAAAATTCACCAAGAGAATATTTATGATCTCTCGGGTTTTGTGGATTTGATAACTGTCATTAAGAATATAGAAAGCAAACTAAAGAGAATAAAAGTATTGACGACATTGCCGAGGTACTTCAAAATCATGGGATTGCTCTATACTGTTTCTGCATAACAGAAGTTTTTTTCAAAGTGAAATGAAGTGGAAAGGGAAATATAATAAAACATGTCAGATTTGGCATCCATTATAATGTAGTTCAAGATACTGCAAATTTGCTTACAATGCATGGGTTCTCGTATCCCTGATACAGGTAAATCTTTACTTAAATCTTAAATTTGCTTGTTAAAACTTGGAATTTAGTTCAGCAATAACATGGTCCAAATATGACATGGTTTGACATTTTGGACCTTAATTTTTGCATTACATCAGACTTCCATTCCATCATGTTTTGCTCCTTGTTTGCTTGCAAAAGTGTTCCATTCATAATGCAATACTAACTTAATGTTTTTATTATGATGTTATATTACCAAGCAAAATAGCATATTGCTGACATGACTGATAACATTACAGATTTAGTTGTTGGGAAATTAAAATCAATTGCAAACCATCCTTAATCCAACCAAAGAAACTCTTATCCTGCATACAAGTAAATTTCACTTGTATTTATTTTTCTCAATTATCTTCAATATGTACAGAAAAGAATATCTTAGTGTACCTTAACTATAACTTGCCAATGGATTCTTACTCTCAATATTCACTTGTAGTGATTTACTTCCATATATTCTGCTCTGCTCCAGTCGCCTTCCTCAAATTGATGCTTGTACAATCTTCCAATATCTTAAGATACTTATTCTGAGTTTCTATTTGTGAATCAGACTGGATGTAGTCAGACATTTTGAAATAGAATTAAGCCTGCCATATTTTCTACAGTAATCTGAAGTACCAAATTGGATCAGATTTCTTAAATTACAATTTTTGGTAGTTTGTGATTATTTACAATCAAGTTCCCAAAAATTCTTCTATAGCATAAGAGTTATGAAGATATTTGTAAATATTAGCTTTCAAAAATAATTTACTGTTTTATAAAATTGCTATGGGTTCCTTAAGTCTCTATACATCCACATAATTTACAAGTGGTCTTTCTGCATCAACTTTCTCCTTTATTATTAGTAAATCTGTAGATCTGTTAACAGTAAATACCAATAAAGTTAATATTTAAGTCTGTTAAATAAGAATGGATTTAAAATTAGACAATTGTAAGTGATGTTCCTTTTCTTTAACATACCTGCTTCATTTCTTTTTCTGTGTACTCAAAGTTCATGCTAAGTTTTGTGGACAGCAGGCAACCTGCATTGCCTTACTCAGGTGATAATTCTATGTTTGTCTAAATATCAATTTTTTTCAAGTTACTTGACCATAGTGGAGAGCACTACAGCTGACCCCAATCCCATTCTTATAAGTGCACTTTCAGTAAGTTCACTGGATATTAATCAGATATTGATTAATCTCAGCAATAATTCTGGTTATTGACATTTTCTCTCCCTATTTAAGAATCGTGGTCTATTGTCTCACCTGTGCTGAAATCATAGATTGGAGAATAAAGCAAAGAATATCTAGTTTCTGTATTTCAGTAACATACCAAATTATGGCTTCCTAAACCTTCATAACCCAGTAGTCTTGTGGTTGTCAGCTCCGAGGCGCAATGGATGCTGTGGAGCTCTGAAGTCTGAGTACTAAAAGCTACAAGGCCAATTTAAATTGTCAGATTATTTTTAAAGTAGATGTGATCTACTCAGATATCTGAGTACTAAGGTCTGAGTTCTAAAAGCTAAATGGCCAATTTAAATTGTCAGATTGTCTTTAAAGTAGATGTGACTACTCAGCTAAACCTTGAAGCTTGAATGTTGTGTGAAAAAAACTGTAGTTGCCTCCTTGCACCTGTCTCACAGATCTCTACCCCTGTCACAACAATCCCAGAAATCATGGCTAGTGTCAAGCCCAACTCGGGTTACAACAGGAAAGATTTGGAAACCGTTGCTCAATATTATTCTGGGCCACTGAAAGACCCATTGTAGCAATGGTTAAGACACTCACATTCATTATTTAAAACAGATGTTGCTGAAGAAATTCTGGCAGTGTCTGTGGAGAGAAAGAGCTGGAAATGTGTTGCTGGAAAAGCGCAGCAGGTCAGGCAGCATCCAGGGAACAGGAGAATCGACGTTTCGGGCATAAGCCCTTCTTCAGGAATCCCTTTCTTGAAGAAGGGCTTATGCCCGAAACGTCGATTCTCCTGTTCCCTGGATGCTGCCTGACCTGCTGCGCTTTTCCAGCAACACATTTCCAGCTCTGATCTCCAGCATCTGCAGACCTCACTTTCTCCTCTGTGGAGAGAAAGCAGAGCTAATGTTTGGGTTTAGTGACCCTTGTTCCCATCTGCTTAGTTTCTCCAGCAATTTCTGTTTTTGTTTGTTTAGATCTCTTGCATCCACAGTTCTTTGTTTTGTTATCACATTCATTTAGCCTTGCCCACAGTCAGAAGTCATAACTGGTGAAGCAAATATTGTATCCTTACATTCATGCTCCAATCAGCAAATGGGATTTATTTGCTGGCTGACAAAGTTTAACTTTTAAAACTGGATGCAATCAGAAAAAAAGGCAATAGCAAATACTACAATGCTGAAGCAAGTTGGTTGACAGCAATGAGGTATCTATTCATTCCAAAACAAGGAATATTTTATGCTACCCTCTTCAAGGCTAGCCCTTTTCCATTTTGCATTGACTGTCACAACTGCATTCATCCACAACTTTGGGTTATTAAAACGAATGGATTGAAAATTGTATAGTTGTTTCTTTCTTCAGTAAACATAGTCATTGTGAGCAATGCCTCAGTAGACTCACTAATAAACTTTGTCAGCCAGCAAATAAATCCCATTTGCTGATTGGAGCATGAACGTAAGGGTACAATATTTGCTCCACTACTATGAAGTCACTGAACTCGGAAATGACCCAGATGACTAGTTAAAGAAGCCACTCAGATCAGAGGGGTCTCCCACACACTCCACAGAACATCAGGACCAAGAAGCAGGAACCTTGGGAGCAGGATGTACAGCCTCAACTCCAGATCAACCAGCTGTAGTCAGGGTAGTATACACTTTCTAACATCTTGCGTTCCAAAAGCAGATATTAAACCGGTGTGTAGTCATAGACAGTTGAGAGCTGTAACGTTACTTGGGATATCAGAGGGAAAGACTGGTTTTGTAACATTTTAATATATATAAAATATATATTACAAAAAACTTGTGTCTCAGTGAAAATAAACCACATCTCATGGTAACCCACCTCTCATTATTAGTGCAAAACAGGTCCCATGTAAGCAAGTAGATCAGATCATATGACAACAAAGCTTACAATATCTCTCGGCATCTCAGTGCTCTCTAATTTCTTATCATTTAAGTAATTTTTTTTATTCCTGTTGAAATGGATTATTCCACATTTCCCCCATTATACTATCTTTGCCACATTTTTGTCCACTCAGTTAACCATCTATATCTTTCTGTAGTCTCCTTTACCCTCTTCACAATTTACCTTCCTTAATAACTTTGTGTTACGAGGAAATTTGACATCCATACTTTCTATCCTTCATCTAAGTCATTTATATAAATTGTAAACAGTTGAGGTTCCAGTATCGATCCCTGTGACATACCACTTGTTACATTTTGCCAAATTGAAAAAATCTATTCAAATACATTCTCTTATCCTTGTTAGCCAATCTTCGATCCATGCCAACATGCTATTCTCAACACCATGAGCTCTTATTTTCTGCAAAAATATTTGATGCGGCACCTTATCAAATGCTTTCTGAAAATCTGTGTACACTACATCCACTGGTTTCTGTTACTTCCTCAATAAATCGGTTAAATATCCTTTCCCTCTCATAAAACCATTGTTGACTCTCCTTGATGACCTTAACCTTTTCCAAGTGCCCTGCTAAATTTTTTAAGTAATAATTTCGAACATTGAGCCATAAAGATGTACAGCATGGAAACAGACCCTTCAGTCCAACCCGTCCATGCCAACCAGATTCCCAACTCAATCTAGTCCCACCTGCCAACACCTGTCCCATATCCCTCCAAACCCTTCCTATTCATATACCTATCCAAATGCCTTTTAAATGCCTCCACCTCTCGCAACTCATTTCATACACGTACCACCCTCTGTGTGAAAAGGTTGCCCCTTAAGTCTCCTCTCACCCTATGCCCTCTAGTTCTGAACTCCCCCACCTCAGGGAAATGACTGTCTATTTATCCTATCCATGCCCCTCATGATTTTGTAAACCTCTATAAGGTCACCCCTCAGCCTCCGATGTTCCAGGGAAAACAGCCGCAGCCTGTTCAGCCTCTCCTCAAATCCTCCAACCCTGGCAACATCCTTGTAAATCTTTTCTGAACCCTTTCAAGTTTCACAACATCTTTCCGATAGGAAGGAGACCAGAATTGTACGCAATATTCCAACAGTGGCCTACCCAATGTCCTGTACAGATGCAACATGACCTCCCAACGTCTGTACTCAGTACTCAGTCTGTACTCTGAACAATAAAGGAAAGCATAAAGCGCCTTTTTCATTATCTTATCTATCTGCGAGTCCACTTTCAAGGAGCTATGAACCTGCATACCAAGCGCCTTTTTCATTATCTTATCTATCTGCGAGTCCACTTTCAAGGAGCTATGAACCTGCACTCCAAGGTCTCTTTGTTCGGCAACACTCTCAAGGACCTTACCATTAAGTGTATAAGTCCTTCTAAGATTGCTTTCCCAAAATGCAGCACCTCGCATTTATCTGAATTAAACTCCATCTGCCGCTTCTCAGCCCATTGGCCCATCTGAGCAAGATCCCATTGTAGTCTGAGGTAACCTTCTTCGCTGTCCACTACACCTCCAATTTTGGTTTTATCAGCAAACTTATTAATTATACCTCTTATGCTCACATCCAAATCATTTATATAAATGATGAAAAGAAGTGGACCCAGCACCGATCCTTGTGGCACTCCACTGATCACAGGCCTCCAGTCTGAAAAACAACCCTCCACCACCACCCTCTGACTTCTACCTTTGAGCCAGTTCTGTATCCAAATGGCCAATTCTCCCTGTATTCCGTGAGATCTAACCTTCCTAACCAGTCTCCTATGGGGAACCTTGCCGAACGCCTTACTGAAGTCCATATAGATCACATCTACCGCTCTGCTCTCATCAATCCTCTATGTTTCTTCTTCAAAAAACTCAATCAAGTTTACGAGACATGATTTCCCACACACAAAGCCATGTTGACTATCCCTAAACAGTGCTGAAAATGTGTTGCTGGAAAAGCGCAGCAGGTCAGGCAGCATCCAAGGAACAGGAGAATCGACGTTTCGGGCATAAGCCCTTCTTCAGGAATGAGGAAAGTGTGTCCAGCAGGCTAAGATAAAAGGTAGGGAGGAGGCACCACGTTAGCCAACCTCCAGTCTTCTAGCACCTCACCCGAGACTATCAATGAAACAAATATTTCAGTAAGAGCCCCAGCAATCACTTGGGGGAGGGGCGTTGGAAATGCGATAGGTGGAAGGAGGTCAAGGTGAGGGTGATAGGCCGGAGTGGGGTGGGGGCGGAGAGGTCAGGAAGAAGATTGCAGGTTAGGAAGGCGGTGCTGAGTTCGAGCGATTTGACTGAGACAAGGTG
>NC_057715.1:70297033-70306786 GCF_004010195.1 Chiloscyllium plagiosum
CCCCACCAACCCAACCTCCACTCCCGGCACCTTCCCCTGCAACCGCAAGAAATGCAAAACTTGCGCCCACACCTCCCCCCTTACTTCCCTCCAAGGCCCCAAGGGATCCTTCCATATCCGCCACAAATTCACCTGCACCTCCACACACATCGAGTGCAGCGGATGCAATAGATGATGTGTGTGGAGGTGCAGGTGAATTTGTGGCGGATATGGAAGTATCCCTTGGGCCCTTGGAGGGAAGTAAGGGGGGAGGTGTGGGTGCAAGTTTTGCATTTCTTGCGGTTGCAGGGGAAGGTCCCGGGAGTGGAGGTTGGGTTGGTGGGGGGTGTGGACCTGACGAGGGAGTCACAGAGGGAGTGGTCTTTTCGGAACGCTGATAGGGGAGGGAAGGGAAATATATCCTTAGTGGTGGGGTCCGTTTGGAGGTGGCGGAAATGATAGCGGATGATACGCTATACATGGAGGTTGGTGGGGTGGTAGGTGAGGACCAGTGGGGTTCTGTTCTGGTGGCAGTTGGAGGGGCGGGGCTCAAGGGCGGAGGAGCGGGAAGTTGAAGAGATGCGGTGGAGGGCATCGTCCACCACGTCTGGGGGGAAATTGCGGTCCTTGAAGAAGGAGGCCATCTGGGTTGTACGGATTTGGAACTGGTCCTCCTGGGAGCAGATGTGGCGGAGACAAAGGAATTGGGAATATGGGATGGCATTTTTACAGAGGGCAGGGTGGGAGGAGGTGTAGTCTAGGTAGCTGTGGGAGTCGGTCGGTTTATAGTAAATGTCCGTGTCCCTAAACAGTCCTTGACTTTCCAAATACATGTACATGCTGACACCCAGGATTCCCTCCAACAACTTGCCCACGACCGGCATCAGGCTCACTGGTCTATAGTTCCCTGGCTAGTCCTTACCATCTTTCTTAAACAGTGGCACCATATTAGCCAACCTCCAGTCTTCCAGCACCTCACCCGAGACTATCAATGAAACAAATATTTCAGTAAGAGCCCCAGCAATCACTTCACTAGCCTCCCACAGAGTTCTAGGGTACACCTGATCAGGTCCTTGGGATTTATCCACTTTTATGCATTTCAAGACATCCAGCACTTCCTCCTTTGTAATATGGACATTACTCAAGATGTCACCATCTATTTCCTACATGATGTATCTTCCATGTCCTTTTCCATAGTAAATACTGATGCAAAATACTTGTTTACTGTCTCCCCGATTTTCTGCGGCTCTACACAAACATCATCCCTCTAATAGATATTAAACTAACTGGCTTGTATTTTCCTGCATTCTGACTTCCTCCCTTTCTGAATGAAGGAGTTCCATTTCCTATTTTCAAATCTAATGGACCCTTCTCTGAATGTAACGAATTTTGGAAAATTAAAAGATTTATCAACTATCTCACTCGCCATGTTTTTTTAAACTCTAGGATGAAGCCCATTTGAATCAGGGATTTGTCAATGTGCAACTCCAACAATTTGTTCAAGATTACTTCCCTAGTGATTGTAATTTTCTTGAGTTACTCCCTTACTTCCATTTGCTCACACTTAAGTGTACAACTTCCACATTTTTACAGTAAAACTGCAGCTACTATAGTTCTTCCATCATTTAATTTCTGTTACAGTTTTTGCAATTCACTGTGGGCCCAAAAACCAAAAAAATCATTTCACTACCATAATTATGGCAAAGCAGTAATTATACACATGATCCATACTTGACCATGTCAAAAACCCTAGCAATATGTAATTTGTCTCATGGCCCAAAGTGCCAGCTAACGCTACCCAAAAGGAGTTACAGGATCAGTTGGTGGCACCTTTGTTTATGCAAACATTGAGCCCTCCTGGCCTTGAAGAAATTCAATATCTATGTTACTGGCATGGTAATGTCTGTAAACCTAGGCATGCTCTCTTCTACTCCAAAATCTAGATTGTGAAAGTGAAAAACTAAGACTTAATGAATTCAAGGCAATACCAGTTGTCTGCTAACCTTAGGATACCTTTTTTTAACTCAAATCTATCTTCCACCTCTGATCTAAGTTTCTATAAAGGCAACAGGATTAATTCCAAATTCTGATTTATAATCCTATAAAGATCTTTTCAAATATCTTTTGAATATCTGTGCATGCGTCACACATTGATTTTCCTCCTGTTCCACCTCCATTATACATCGTCTCAGTGAATCTATTCCATTAATTAAAAAATGGCCCAATTGTCATAAACCAAACTGAATTGTCCTAATCATTTTATACTAGATTGTGATGTCTTTTATTTGGGTTTATAGTTTGCAAAGGAAATAGTGCAATGGTCCAGAAAGGGGGCCAGAGTAATTAATATTATTTGATTTTAAGAACAATTGAAGTGTTTAAAGCGCTAAAGAATGGAAGGTGAGCTCAAGGTCATGGTGTGCTCCTCCTGCTGGTCTGCCCTTCCGAAAAACTGAATCACCTGGGATCAGAATGTATACAGGAAGTGACTCCAGCTGCAACTCCTGGAACCTTGACTTTTGAAACTACAGCAGTGGCTGGGGATACGTGGATCATTTGTGAGTCTGAGTATTGTGAATAGCAGATACAATGAGGTGGTCATTCAACAAGGTAAAATTCCATAGACAGGGAGGGAATGGATTATCACCAGGAAAAGAAAAAGGGTGAGACAGGCAGTGCAGGAGTTCCCTGTAGCTATTCCCCAACAAAAATAGATATACAACTTTCTATGCTATTGGGGTAATGGCCTTTCAGAGCAAAGTCACAACACCCAATTTTAATGCACCAAGGTTAGTTCTGCTGCACAAGAGAAGATAAATAATTGTGGGAAAGCTACAGTAATAAGGGATGCAATCTTAAGGGGAATAGACAGATGTTTCTGTGGCCACAAATGAAGACTCCAGGATGGAATATTGCCTCCTAGGTCAAGAATATCTCAGAGCAGCTACAGGACACTCTGGAATGGGAGGGAGAACAGCCAGTAGTCATAGGTAATTTGTACCAATGTGTACTATGTAAAAAAGGGAATGGGTTCCTAAAAGAAAAAAAATGGAAATTAAAAATTGGGCTTCAAAGGTTAAGAACTGAATTCCAGGGGGATTCAGTTTTTAGGAAGGGCAGACAAAGAGAAAAAGGAGGTGGGTTATCATTGCTGGTTAAAGAGGATATTAATGCAATAGTGAGGAAGAATATTACCTCTGGTGAAATGGAATCTGAATGGATGGAACACCAAGGAACAGCAAATAATAGTAGGGATTGTATCCAGATCACCAAATTGTAGTCACAATGGTAGGGAAGGCATTAAACAGGAACTTAGAGACATAAGCACTAAAGTTACAGCTGTAATAATGGGCAACTTCTTCATATAGATCGAACAAATCAAACCAGTAACAATATTGTCGAGGAGGAATTGCTGGAGTGTGTACGGAATGGTTTTCTGGATCAAAATATTGAGGAACCAACTAGAGAACAAGCCATCCAATACTGGATATTGAGTAATGAGAAAGGATGAATTGGCAGTCTCCCAGTGGGCCCTTGGTGAAGAATGATCATAATGTGTAGAATGTAGGTAGAGCGTAGTGTAGTTGATTCTGAGACTAGGATCCCAAATTTAAATAAAGGAAGCTACAATGATATGAGGTGTGAATTGGCTATGATAAATTGGGGAACATTACTTAAAGGGATGGTGGTAGACAGACAATGGAAATCATTTAAAGAGCATATGGAGAAACTGTAACAATTGTTTATTCTTGTCTGGCACAAAAATAAAATAGAAAAGGTGTTCCAACCATGGTTAGTCAGGGAAATTGGGGATACTTTAAGGTTCAAGGAAGGGGTATACAATTTGACCAAAGACAGCAGTAGATCAGAGGACTGGGAGCAATTTAGATTTCAGCAAAAGAGGACAGGAAGATTGATTAAGAGGGAGAAAATTGAGTACAAGAGTATGCTTGCAAGGAACATACAAATTGATTGTAAAAGCTTCTATAGAGAAAACGATTAGTGAAGGCAAATGTACGTCCTTTGCAGTCAGAAAAAAAGGAAGTTATCATAGGGAACAAAGAGAGGGCAAACCAATTAAATATAATTAAACCAAAAGAATTTCAGGTGCTGGAAACCTGAAACAAAAAAAACCTGAAAAATCTCAGCAGAAGTTCTGAAGAAGGATCACTGGACCTGAAACGTTAACTCTTGTTTCTCTCCACAGATGCTGCCAGACTTGAGATTTTCCAGCAACTTCTGCAACTAAATACACAATTAGATTCTGTCTTCACAAAATAGCATGTAAGTGACATCACAAACATTTTTAGGAACACAGGTCTATTCTCCATCTTTATTTTTCTACAATGTCATTTACAAAATACCATGCAAGAACTGTAACAAACACTACATCGGACAGACAGGCAGAAAACTCCCCACCAAGATACATGAACACCAACTCGCCACTAAAAGACATGACCCACTATCACTAGTATCGTTATATACAGACGAAGAAGGACACCACTTTGACTGGGCCAACATATCCTTCCTAGGACAGGCTAAATAGAGACACGCACGGGAATTCCCAGAGGCCTGACATTCAAACCGGAACTCCATCAATAAATACATCGATTTGGACACCATTTGCCAACCTCTGAGACAAAGAACCAGAAATGATATCACCCACTTTAAAAGGCCAAGACACATAAATAGAAATCAGGACATAATACCAATGCTTCACCGGAGGGTCGCTGATGATGTTATCTAGATGGTGACGAAACATCTGAAAACAAAACTTCCAGCTCAGCGAGCAAACTTACAACCTGAACCTCAACCTGAGCTACAAATCTTCTCAAAAATTGCAATTGTACATGGTCTTGGCCCTGAATAAAAACTCTTGTGAAACTCAAGCAGCTTCTTAAAGGGGACGTTCTGAAGTAGGGTCACTGAACTTGAAATGTTAACTATTTCGCTCCATGGAAGTTGCCAGACCTGTTGCGTTTCCCCAGAAATTTCTGCTTTTATTTTCTTCAAGGAGACATACAGTTCAACAAATTGGAATTAAATTTGGTAGCACGACATGATTCTTGGAGAATTGTCCACACACAGTACTGGAATGTCCATGCAGTCTGAGGTCAGGTCCACACCACCTGTTTTATTTAAAAATATACTTTATTCATAAAAGTATAGAATCCCTACAGTGTAGGAACAGGCCATTTGGCCCAACAAGTTCCCACCGACCCTCCAAAGAGTATCCCAACCAGACTCATTCCCTTATCTTATTATTTTACATTTCTCCTGACTAATGCACCTAACCTGATGGCAGCAGTGCTAACCACTAAGTCACTGTTTCACCCACAGTATCTTTGTACGAATCTTTATTCAATTTCCACCACCAGGAAGAAAGGAAAACACCCGAGTGGCCAGTGACAAGCAGTGCACAGTATCTTTGTATTTTTTTTCTTTTTTAAAAATTTTTTTTAACCCCCACACTACCGCCTAACTGCAGTAGTGCTTATTTTCCCCCAGCACGCATGGTGTGTGTGTGTAGGTGTGAGACACAGTGAGAGACTCAAAGTGCACGAATCTTTATTCAAATTCCACCACCAGGAAGATAGGAAAACACCCGTGTGGCCAGTGACAAACACTGCCCTTCACATCAAAGGGCAGTGCTGCGTGATCAAACAGTGAAGGAGAGGGCCACTCTGCTTTCTATTTTTTTTCTTTCAATGAAAGACACAAAGTGCACGAATCTTTATTCCACTGTATCTTTGTATCCTGTTGTGATTGGAACCAGGTCCAGGTGGATCTCATTGACTATGAGACCCTTGATTGGAGTTGTTAAGCTGGGCTAATTGGGAAGCCCCGGCTGACAGATATAAACAAGATATGCTCCTCTGCTTTTAGTTGCACTTCAGTCCCAAAAAAAGAGAAAAAAAAATAAACAAGATATGCAGACTCTCCTCAGTGTAAGGACTGGCTTGGACCTGGCTGGTTAGGGTCAATGTATTGTAAATAAAGGAAGACTTAGTGACAGTGTATTGGCCTCTGTGCAGTTATTTCATGTATATCCATACACACGAAAGTAGTTCAGCTTGTACTTGTACAAAACTATATCTGCATATATTTGAAACACGAGAGTGTCTGATAACTGCACGAACCCTCCATTCCACCTCACTGCAGCCAGTTCTATCAACCTTTTTGTGCGCGGTGGTGTATATAATTGGCTGAATGTGAAGCATCCCGTGTACACACCTCGTCCAAAGTGGTGGTGTCATAAAAACAAACTGTTAACCTTCACCAGGCAAACAATTAGCAGCTTCAAAAGTCGGATCTGGGAAGAAAGATAGGTTTTAAACCTAGCCGTCTGACACCCTCTCCTGAAAATATACCGTAAACCATATTGGTTCTACCTACACAATAGAACAACCAGCAGGGCTGGCCAAATATTAACATCTGATTAATATGTAAAACCATCCTATGAAATACCCTCCACTAGTCGACTGACTGACAAGATTGAGCTTATAGAATCGAGATCCTCTCTTCCAGCAGCCAACCAGCCGGCTGGTGGAAGGAGGCTCATTGGATGGTTGGGGAATTTACATTATTAATCAGATTTCGGCCTGCCCTACTGATTGTTTTTTTTTTGTTTGCAGCT
Organism: Chiloscyllium plagiosum; assembly: GCF_004010195.1. Taxonomy (NCBI): domain Eukaryota; kingdom Metazoa; phylum Chordata; class Chondrichthyes; order Orectolobiformes; family Hemiscylliidae; genus Chiloscyllium; species Chiloscyllium plagiosum. Next base: position 70,303,650 of record NC_057715.1, read on the forward strand.
AGAAGGAAGTTCGCCCGACGCTGTCTGAGAAGCGTTGAGGTTTTGGCGCTCAGCGGATCGCTTGGTGTTTGTTTTTTTCGGGATCAGTCGGTGAGTGTGGCGGCGGAGAACGGGCGAACAGAGGGGGTCGGTGGCGGAGAGGGGGGGACGTTCTGGAGCGAACGATCGCGGTGCTCGCCCAGCAAGGCTCCGTCGTCCGTGTCTTACCCTTTGCCTGGGCCCATCGATTTTCCTTCGATTTCTCGATTGTCAGTGGACCTGCCCCCCCGGAATTGGGATCGGATCGGACCGGATCAGACCAGTGGTCGGTGACGCGGGGAGCGAGAGGTTTAAGTTGCGTGTGTGTGTGCGCGCTCGCGCGCGGCAGGATGGTGTTCGCTCGTTAAAGTCCCTTAACCAACAACATGGCGGCCTGCCGTCACTCGCCTTGTGACCGGACCGTTTGCTTCAAGCGCGCGGCTGCAGCTAACGGTCGTCAGCCGCGTTGTTGTTAAATTGCCCAACCTATTGGGCTTGTACAGACAGGATCACGGTAAAGGCTCAACTGTGGGGGTGACAAGAGGAGCGAAGTGCAGGCGTTGTGACGCCAAGTTCGTGTCTAAATACCGTCAGGTCAGCACTACCTGAAATCCGCACAAAATGGTTGCCCCAGTCTCAGTGATATCATGGGATCTGGAGGGAAGGAATATATTCCCACTGGAAGCGTGAGATTGCTTGATACAAGGAACAATTTGTCTGAGCATTTTCATTAATATATGGCCTCTGTTTGAGCCAATTCATTGCCATTCAAAACCTTGACTGAGCAGACTGCTTTTTTTGTGCGAGTAGAAGACGTGGGTGAAATTTTAAAACCTTATATACTAAGATGGAAAACTGAAGGAGCTGAATTCTCCAATATATGATGGAAGAAAAAGTGAGCTTAGGAGATCGTGCACTGATGTTTTATTTCTATTTTTAAAACTTGGGTTGGTGGAAGAGTGTATTTAGAAAGAGGAAAATCCTGAGGATAACTTCAGAGTACTGGCAATTGTTGATGTAAAGTTGGATAGCAGAGAAATAGAGCCTTTGGTCCAACTTGTCCATGCTGACCAGATATCCTAAATTAGTCTAGTCTAGTTCCATTTGCCAGCATTTGGCCCATAACCCCACTCAGTCCTTCCTTTTCATCAACCCAACCAGATGCCTTTTAAATGTTGTACCAGCATCCATCTCTGGCAGCTCATTCCATATACACACCACCCTCTGAATGAAAAAGTGACTCCTTAAGTCTCTTTTAAATCTTGCCCTACTCACCTTAAACGTATGCCCTCTAGTTTTGGACTCCCCTATCCTGTGGAAAAGACCTTGGTTGTTCACCCTATGCATGCCCCCCTCAGCCTCACACTCCAGGGAAAATAGCTCCAACCTATTCAGCCTCTCCCAATAGCTCAAACCTTTCAATCCCAGCAGCAACCTTGTAAATCTTTTCTGTACCATTTCAAGTTTAACAACACCTCTCCTATTAGCAGGGAAACCAGAACTGAATCCAGTATTCCAAATGTGGCCTGACCAATGTCCTGTACAGCTACAACTTCATATCTGAACTCCTATACTCAATGCACTGACTAATAAAGGCAATCATACCACTTGCTGCCTTCATTACCCTGTCTACCTGCGATTCCACTTTCAAGGAACTATGAACCTGTACTCCAAGGTCTCCTTGCTCAGCAACGCTCACTTGGACCATACCATTAAGTGTATAAGTCCTGCCCTGATTTGTCTTACCGAAATGCAACAACTCTCATTTATCTACAGTAAACTCCATCTGCCACTCCTCGGCCCATTGGTTCATCTAATCAAGGTCCTGTAGTACTCTGAGATAACCTTCTTCACTGTCTACTACCCCACCAATTTTGGTGTCATCTGTAAATTTACTAACCATTCCTCCTATATTCGCACCCAAATTATTTATATAAATGTCAAACAAAAGTGGATCCAGCACAGATCCTTGCTCACACCACTGGTCACATGTCTGAAAAACAACCCTGCACTACCACTCTGTCTCCTATCTTCAAGACAATTTTGTATCCGAATGGCTAACTCTCCCTGAATTCCATGCAACCTAACCTTGCTAATCACAAGGCTATCACATGGAACCTTGTCAAATGCCTTGCTGAAGTGACAAAGAAATGGGTAATGAGAGCACTGCTAAAATTACTGGAACATATTTTTGTTTCTCTAGTATTCTGTGTGCCAACAGCTATCTTGTAAGATCAGTTTTTGATTTTTGTTTTCCAATTTAAGCTAGCAGAAAAGTCAATTGAGTCGTAGAATAGTTTTTATACAGAAGGAGGCCATTCGGATCATTGTGTCTGCAGAGGCTCTCCCAATGAATTGCCTTGCCAATCACCTTGTACTAAAATTCACTATTAAGTTAAATTCATATTCAATTTAATGCATTCAGTGAGAGAGAAAGAACTTGCACTTTTATAGTATTACTGATGACATTAAGCTGCATAAGTTTTAAAGAAGGATTTACGTAAATGGTTATGTGAACTGTATGGTACAATTAAGAGGTGTATTTTGTCCTTTTTTTATATAAGGGCAATTGAGACAAAGGAATGGAGTGGTCTGCTCCAAGCTGATAACGTAAACAGCTTGTGAGGCCTTGTGGTTTATTTTGTAAGTTGGACCAATAAAAGCAACATGAATGAGTGGAGTTAGGTTGCCACAGAACCAGAGTTTTAGTTTAGTTTTCAGTAGTTGCTGGATTTTAGAAACTAGTTGTGAAAGCTGCTACATCTCTCTCTCTCTCTCTCTCTCTCTCTCTCTCTCTCTCTCTCTCTCTCTCTCTCTCTCTGCTGCACCTAAAACCTGTTCTCTGTTGTCAGAATTGAATGTGAGACAATGTTGTACTGAATTTGCCTTTGCCAAGAGGGTGTTTGTGGGTCCATAAGACATAGGAGTGGAAGTAAGGCCATTCGGCCCATCGAGTCCACTCCGCCATTCAATCATGGCTGATGCGCATTTCAGCTCCACTTACCAGCGTTCTCCCCGTAGCCCTTAATTCCTCTAGACAACAAGAATCTATCAATCTCGGCCTTGAAGACATTTAGCGTCCCGGCTTCCACTGCACTACGTGGCAATGAATTCCACAG
>NC_057715.1:70307062-70360954 GCF_004010195.1 Chiloscyllium plagiosum
TTTAGAAAGTAGTCTATGTTTTTATTCTTTTTGCCAAAGTGCAAGACCTCGCACTTGCTCACGTTAAATTCCATCATCCATTTCCTGGACCACTCTCCCAACCTGTCTAGATCCTTCTGTAGCCTCCCCACTTCCTCAGTACTACCTGCCTGTCCACCTAACTTTGTATCATCGGCAAACTTCGCTAGAATTCCCCCGGTTCCCTCATCCAAATCATTCATATATAATGCGAACAGCTGTGGCCCCAGCACCCGACCCTGCGGGGCACCGCTCGTCACCGGCTGCCATTCTGAAAAAGGACCTTTTATCCCAACTCTCTGCCTTCTGTTAGACAGCCAATCCTCAATCCATCCCAGCAGCTCACCTCGGACACCATGGGCCCTCACCTTGCTCAGCAGCCTCCCGTGTGGCACCTTATTAAAGGCCTTTTGAAAGTCTAGATAGGCCACATCCACTGGGTTTCCCTGGTCTAACCTACTTGTTACCTCTTCAAAAAATTCCAACAGGTTTGTCAGGCATGACCTCTTTTTACTAAATCCATGTTGACTTGTTCTAATCAGACTCTGCTCTTCCAAGAATTTAGAATCCTCATCCTTAATGATGGATTCTAGAATTTTACCAACAACCGAGGTTAAGCTGATTGGCCTATAATTTTCCATCTTTTGCCTTGGTCCTTTCTTGAACAAGGGGGTTACAACAGCCATCTTCCAATCATCCGGGATCTTTCCTGACTCCAGTGACTCTTGAAAGATCTCAACCAGTGCCTCTGCTATTTCCTCAGCCACCTCTCGCAGAACTCTAGGGTGTATCCTATCGGGGCCAGGAGATTTATCAATTTTAAGACTTTTTAACTTTTCTAGCACTATCTCTTTCGTAATGGCAACCATACTCAACTCAGCCCCGTGACACCCTTTAATTTTTGGGATATTACTCATGTCTTCCACTGTGAAAACTGACGCAAAGTACTTGTTAAGTTCTCCTGCTATTTCCTTATCTCCCATCACTAGGATGTTACTACTACTGTTTAGTAGTTAAGTAATCTATTATTCTGCTAACTTTTCCAATAGAGTTGTCATTCCAATTCTTCTTTCTCTTGTTTGTATTTTAACTATGAGGTAAGAATAAAGTGTGTTTTGTTTAAAGCCGAGAAATAATTGAGTTATATCTGGAACACAAAACTTTATACTTGCCTTTAGATAAGAAAAAAAATAGGGTCTAGGCATGTTTGAAGGGGGTTAGTCTGGTCCATAACAGATGTGACTTAAGTTACATGAATAGGTTAAGAGTAGAAGCTTGAGAAGAATGTCCATATTATGGAGGAAGAGGTGCTGGATGCATAAAGGTGGATAAGTCCCTAGGACCTGATCAGGTGTACCCTAGAACTCTGTGGGAAGCGAGGGAAGTGATTGCTGAACCCCTTCCTGAGATATTTGTATCATCGATCATCACAGCTGAGATGCTGGAAGACTGGAGGTTGGCTAATGTGGTGCTACTATTTAAGAAAGGTGGTAAGGAAAAGCCTGGGAACTATAAACCGGTGAGTCTGACATCAGTGGTGGGCATGTTTTTGGAGGGAATCCTGAGGGACAGGATTTATATGTATTTGAAAAGGCAGGGATTGATTAGGGATAGTCAGCATGGCTTTGTGCATGGGAAATTATGTCTCACTAGTGTTTTTGAAGAAGTAACAAAGAGGATTGATGAGGGCAGAGCGGTGGACGTTATCTATATGGACTTCAGTAAGACTTTCGACAAGGTTCTTCATGGTAGATTGTTTAGCAAGGTTAGATCTCATGGAATACACGGAGAACTAGCCATTTAGATACAGAACTGGCTCTAAAGTAGAAGAGAGGGTGGTGGGGGAGGGTTGTTTTGCAGACTGGAGGCCTATGACCAGTGGTGTGCCACGAGGATCCCTGTGTTTCGTCATTTATATAAATGATTTGGATGTGAACTGAGGATGTATAGTTAGAATGTTTGCAGATGACACCAAAATTGTAGTATAGTTGAGAGCAAAGAAGGTTACCTCAGAATACAACGAGTCTTGATCAGATGGGCCAATGGGTTGAGGAGTGGCAGATGGAGTTTAATTTTGATAAATGTAAGATGCTGCATTTTGGCAAAGCAAATCAGAGCTTGACTTATACACTCAATGGTAAGGAGTGCAGTTTCATAGTTCCTTGAAAGTAGGGTTGCAGGTAGATAGGATAGTGAAGATGATGTTTGGTTTGCTTTCCTTTATTGGTTAGAGCGATGAGTATAGGAGTGATGTCATGTTGTGGCCTAATGTCCTGTACAGCCACTTCTACATGTAATTTTGGTCTCCTTCCTATTGGAAGGATGTTGTCAGGGTTGGAGGATTTGAGCTATAAGGAGAGGCTGAGTAGGCTGGGGCTGTTTTCACTGGAACATCGGAGGCTGAAAGGTGAGCTTATAGAGGTTTATAAAATGAGGGGCATGGATAGGATAAATATACAAGGTCCTATCACTGGAGTGGGGAGTCCAGAACTAGAGGGTGTAGGTTTAGGTTGAGGGTGGGGGAAAGATTTAAAAGAGACCAAGAGGGTGGTGCATATATGGAATGAGCTGCCAGCGGAAGTGGTGGATGCTGGTAAAATTACAGTATTTTAAAAGCCAACTGGATGGGTATATGTATAGGAACGGTTGAGAGGGATATGAGCCAACTGCTGTCAAATGGAACTAGATTAGGTTAGGATATCTGGTTGGCATGGACGAGTTGGACTGAAGGGTCTGTTTCCGTGCTGTACATCTCTCTGACTTTCGGACTCTAAGAGACTGGATTAGATATTGATGTTCAAAATCATGAGTAATCTGACCAGTAGTTAGGGAGAAATATTTCTCATTGGTGGAAGGATCGGCCACCTAAGGATATTATTTTAAGGGGAACAGCAAAAAAAGTAGCATGAAGGAGGTTTTAAACCAGTAAACAATTTAATCTGGAGTCAGGTGCAGGCAGGTTCGCTGATTGTGCACAGAGTCCCATCAAAGTTGCCAACTTTATCATCCAATGATGCCTCCAGATGTTCGTTCTCTTAATTATCTTCAGTATTTCATCTTTCATAAACTGTAACTTGAACAAAATCTCTGCCTGCAACTTGCCTGTTGTTCTCCATCCCATTCATCCCTGACCTGAATAACTTTTTTGATCCACCCTACTCAGAATACAGTTAAATTTAAATCATCAGCACAATTTATAAACTTTCCTGGCCTTTCCACCATAATGATAACTCCATCCAGTTGCAGAATTATAACTGATGTCATATGTTGTAAGCTTCCCTAGTGTGTACTGGATGGTTATAGTCAGCATTGTGCTTAGTGCAAAATGCCAATGGGCTTTTGGATACATTTCTATTTGATACAATCTGCAAATCTTCAAGATGTATGGGCATTACACCAGCCTTAGCCAATCAATGAGCATGCCTGATGCCAGCATACGTTATCTGTTATTACTTCTAAATAATCTTGAATGATTTCAATCTTCATATAGATTGATAAATCAGATAGTGAAAGGTAACCTTGACGATCATTAATATATTCAGGGCGGTGTCACAGAACAATATGCTTTGGACCCAGCCAGAGAGCAGGCTGTTTTGCACTTGATAATGCATAATGAGTTGGAATGAATTAATGATCTCATAGCAAAGGATCCTTCAAGCAGTGGGATCATGGCATGATAGAATTTCACATCCTGTTTCAATTTCAGAAATTTCTCAATCAAGAGAATTAAACTGAAATAAATGCAGTTACCAAGGTGTGAAAACAGAGTTGGCTACAGTGAACTGGGAAAGTAGGTTGTTAAAAGTTAAGGTGGCAGCGAAACTGCAGCATATGTTTCAGGCATTTCATAACTCTCATCAAAGCTGTATGCCATTCAGAAATGAGAACAGTAAGATAATCTTTTATGGCTTAATTAAGAAAGGTAAGGCTGGTATCAAAAGATTAAAATTTAAAGAAGTGGTATGCTCTCTTGCAAAGATTAATGGTAGGCAAGAAGATTGAAAAAATTTATAAACCAGCAAAAAATCCCATTAAAAAAGGGAGAAATTAGAATCAGTAAACTAGCAGGAAATGTAGAATTTCACTATGGTTTTATCGTTTTATGAAAAGAAAATAGATATAAATTTGAACCCATTGGTTGAGACTGGGCAATTAATAATGGGAAATAAAGTATTGGTAGTAATATGAAATGAACCCAAGCACAGTAGAAAATTATGGGGTAAAAGGGTTATATTTGGAGGGTGGGGGAGAAACGTTTGGAGGTAAACAAAACAGTTGCTATCATGAGAAGAACTAATATTTAGAATGACCTGAGCCACCTAACCCCATCGAACCTTGCTACTGCCTTTAATTATAGAATTGGTATTATGAAATATAGGAAAATACTATGAGATCCATTAAAATTTGGAAAGAAGATTGGTTTCAGATATAGTACATTGTCTTTTATTTGGTTCTTGACATCAGTTCCAGTTTGCCACAAAATGATTAAACTTGGTCCCTCTTAATAATTAAACCCCTTCCCCATCCTGCTAACTTCAATGATTTCTAACATTAATTTACTTCGATGTCATACATAGGTAACTGTTAGGAAGTAATGAGTCATATTGCATATTCTTATAAACAAATGATTATAATGTTCTGAAACTTGTGGTTTTATATTTTCTAGTTTGGATGAATTTCTTTTTAAAATGTAGAGCTATTGAATGTGGGCAGATGACAGTCGTTCAATACAGTGTCTTGCTGTAATTAATTTCTTCTGCTTCTGCCTTGTAGGTGAGCACAGCTCTACTGTGAAAATTGGAATAGAACGGTCCATTTCCATAATACCTTATAAAGTGTGTTGCTTGTTTGTGAGCTGAAAGAAGCTTTGAATAAATCCAAAACCATTCCATATGAGGACTTAAACCTATGATCTAATTAAGGGGTTTGCACAATTTAAGGAACAGAAAGTACAGTCAGTAAGAGCTTCCCAAGGAAGATTTCTAGGCACTGTCACTGTAGCAAACCACTTCAGAGGTAAAAGCATCATGGCTGTACAAATAACAGTGATACAGAAAAAAGAATTTGCAAATCAGAAAGAAGATTCTGCTACTAAACTTAGTACTGAAGAAAAATTGGAAACAAAAGACCAACCAAATAGTACTTCTGAATGTTTAACTTGTGTGCACTGTGATTTCAAGTATACCGATCATGAAACTTTGGAAAAACATCTTGGGTCCATTCATCCTGAATTCTCTGATCGAACAAATACTGTGCTTTATCAGAAAAGTGCCAAATTATTCCACTGTCATTTATGTTTCTTCACAAACAAGGTGTACAGTAAGGTTTATGATCATGTCACCACACAGCATCCAAAGCTGAACAAGATTGAAAAAACCTTCCAAACAAAAGAACGTCATGAAGGAGTTGTCAGTGAAGTTGGTAAATCAGTGCGAGCTACAAAAAGAAAGTTAAAAGAGTCCAAAGTAATTAAGGAAGAAAAACCTGTAAAAAAGCGAAGGGGGCGTAGAAAACGTACTGAAATAGCTTCAAACACAACTGAAGTACAGCCACCCCCAATAAAACCTGCAGAAACCAGTTCAAGCACAGTTGAAGTACAGCCTGTTAAGAGGAGACCCGGAAGACCAAAGCGTAAAGTAGAAGAACCCAAAAATGTTGATTTCAACTGTGAAAAATGTGGCACTAAGTTCAATACTGCGGATGAGTTAAATATCCATAACTGTCAGAAGAAAAAGAAGGATGACAATGCTGCACTGTTTGAGTACAGTGATTCCAGTGGCCATTACCCAATACAGCAGGAATCCACTCGTAAATCATCAGCTTCAAATAATCCCAAAGAAGTTGTGGTTTCACGCACTAAAAAACGAGCAGTTTTGAAAGGTCCTAGAAAAAGGACAATTCAAAAAGGTTCTGTAGAGCAGACAGTTTCAAATAATCCCAAAGTGGTGCCCCTTTCAAATGATCTTGAAGGGCCTTCTGAAGAAAAGGATTATGCAAAAAGTTTGCAAGAACATGTTAAATATGTTAGAGGAACGTTTTACTGTAGTTTCTGTAGATTCCATTGTAAAAGTAAAAGTAGTGCTCTATATCATGTTGTAAGGGTACATGACAAACCTTATCCTTATCGATGTACAGAATGTGGAAGATGTTTTGTTATGGACAAGGAGCTTAAAAGGCACATGTCTGTTCACACTGGCGAAGCTTATTACAAATGTTCTAAATGTGACTTTGAATCTGATTATGCCAGAGCTTTTAAGAATCATGAGAAACAATGTACCTCTCAGCAGAAAGATAATTGTACTGAAAACATTGAAGCGAATAAACAGCAGAATACAGATCAAGAGAAAAAGTTAATCAGTTCAGAATTGCCTTCAGTCCAGCCCAATAATTCACATAAAGAAATAGCACAGTTGCATGAGAATTCCTCTCTGAAAATTCAATCATCAGATGCAGGAAAAATGCATTCACAACTGAATGCTAGTAAAAGTCAGACTTCAAAGTTGCAGCTTCTGGAACCTGCAGTGTGTGTGGTGGCTCATCAAGATTCTGTACCTTCTTCAACAGATAATGTTTTATCTTGTTTTGAATGTGGAAAGACATTTGAAGAGCAGGACACATTCCAGAAGCACAAACTTCTCCATTCTGTACAAAAGCCACTAACCTGTAAGCTCACTCATGATGATTTACCAACCCTGAGCGATGACACAGAAAAAAAGCATGCAGAACAAAAATCGTTCAACTGCGATAGCTGTAATGTTCAGTATCAGAGCAAAGAAGATTTACAGCATCATCTGAATATTCATAAACCAAATACTCAAGGCAAAACCTTTAATTGTGAGACCTGCAGCAGCAAGTTTGAGAAACAAATTGATCTCCGTGATCACCTCAAAATTCACAAGCAAAATATTTCAAAGACTAATCAGTCTAATGTCACTGATAACCGAATGCTTTACAAATGTAATTACTGTTCTTATAGCACATATCTGTTTGTCAATTACATAGGCCATGTCAGAATAGCTCACACAAAAAATTTCCCCATTCATTGCTCATTTTGTGGAGATGGGTTTCAGCTTCCAGCTGAGTTAAAAAAACATACATGTCAGCAGATTCAAGGTGCCAATGTCATATCTAATCAAGGTGATGAGTAGAATAATATGAATTTTAAAGGGGAAAATGCTCCAGTTCCCAGCACTAAATCCCTCATCTTCCTATATATAGCTAATCTCTATTAAAGTTCTTTAATTTAAAATGCTTGCTTTCTTTGAAATTTTACAGAATTACAGGACAATGAAGCAAATTAATTGTAAGTGTTTGAAATATGTTCTTTTTTCACTGACTGCTTTTGTTTCCTTTTTAATGTCCTGGATCAGTTGAAAATGTGGAATTATGTTTTCTTTAGTTAATGCAAGCAGGTAATTTTTTTTTTCAAATATAAAATTTCATTCTTCAATTTCAACTAACATTGACTTTCACGTAATTAGGTTACTGAACGAGCATGCACTTCATTGTTGGATTGTTTATAAAGTTCTCCATTCATTACTAGACTGAAAAGGCCAAATGCACCCTACATATTTTTGTCTACCTTTGTTTTCTTCTTTCATTTCTGGAGTAGTAATAAATAGAGGTTTTTTTTTCATTTTAATTGGCAATACATTTCATTGCCTGGTTATGCTGCTTGGCAAATTAGTGATTTTCCAATATGTTGATGTTCTGTATGCAGTTGATTAGCCTGTTTGAGTTAACTAAGCTTCCAATATAATGTTTTGTTTTAGAACATAATTTTCTTAATTCTCTATTTTCATATTCTGGTTATTGCCTAACATATTATAAGATATGTGTGGAAACAAATTCCAGGCATGCGTGTGTGTGGAATTCAGTGAAAAAGCTTAACAATTCACAAAAGGTTTAGCAGGTTCTTTATAAGCATCTAGGACCCAAGTGCGGTTGCCAAGGGATTTTATGTTTTCAGTAACAGTCTAGGTGTTTGCTAATTGTACAGACTTTTAATTTTGTATTAAAGACCTCTGCTGGTTAAGTGTATTTTTACTGAAAGTTTAAAAATTTACTTTGTTTTTTTAAAAAAGTTATAGGTAAAATCTTTGTGTATTCTGTAGCTGTATTAGTCACAAACTATTAAGAAAATCTGGTGCTGCGTCTCGCAGAGATAATTTCAATACTTTTTTAGCAGTGACTTGCTTTTTCAACAATAATTATTTTGCAGTACATTTATGTATGTAACAAATCTTTAACAGCAAAATATAGATGTTTTCTGTTCATCAAATTAAAAAAAATCAAAACAGTTTTGTAACCATTGTTTAATTTATAGTGTTTACTTTTGTAATAAGGATGAGATTGGTCCTCTGGCTATTCCTACATGGCAGGTTTCTGGTTTTGCTGGAAGTTGGACAGAGGCACTGGAAACTAGGTACGTAATGGAAAGGGTAAGCTGGATACTTTTCTGGTGGTTATGTATTGATAGAGGTAGGATGACTTGAGTAGATATAGTCTGTGCAGGATCACAACAGATTTTGATGCTATAAACTGTTTTGCATGAAGGTGTTTTATGTAGTATACTTTCCTTTACTGAATATGGATCAGCTTGAAGGAAGACTTGGAGGTTTACCTAACAAATTAATCTGGTTGACAGAGAGGAACTGATGTTCTTGTTACAGTGAGTTGGCAAGATTTTAACATAAATGCAGGGTTAGCCTGATGCCGTGGCAATTTTCTAATATTATGAATACCTACTTTACCATCTAGGATGAGAGCCAGCATCGTTTGCAGCAATTACTAGCCCTTAGCTTAAGGGAATGTCATAATCAAATTGAGGCAAGGGCATAGTTGTAATGTCATTGAACTATTTATCCAAATTCCCATTTAATATACTTGGGAATTATGTTCAAATCTCACCATGGCAGATGATGTTTGGACACAAATGTCTGAAATTAAAAGCTAGCTAATGATGACTCTGAAACCACTATGAATTTGCCATGAAAAAACCCATCTGGTTTGTTAATGGTCCAGATGTCACTGATACCGTCCCTGGATATATTCTGGCCCACAGGCAGGACAGACTCACCAGAGGTGTAAAATTGAAGCAGGGCTGGACATACTAGATGCAGGAAAGATATTTTCCCTGGTTAGGAAGTCCAGAAGCAGGGGACACAGTCTCCTGTTACTGGATAGATCATTTTGGACTTAGATGAGGAAAAAATTTCTTCACTCAAAAGGTGGAATTCTCTACCACATATAACTTTGGAGGCCAAACCACTGAATATATTCAAGAACAGGAGAGATCTGTTTTGATGCCCTTAAAATCTGGAAATGTATGGTGAGAAAATAGGAATATGGCATTGAGATAGAGAATTAGCAAAGATTATTTGAATGCTTGGTGAAGGCTCAAAGTTTTGAATGGCTCACTTTTTCTCCTAGTTTCTGTCTATTGTTAGGAGGGAATTGCCCTGGGAGTCCTCAACTTTGATTCCATGAAAGAGTGGTTCAGTAGCACCACTGATGACTGAGTTGGTTGAATTCTAAAGGATATTTAGGATCGAGTCATTTTTCTATAATTAAGAATACTGACTTAATTGTGATTAAAGAATTCTGTAAAGAGTCTGTCTTTTGACAGATCGAAAGGTTTATTGTTTTATGGCTCCAGCTAATGTAAACTGAAACTTTTGGAGTGAACACAGCTTTTACTCAAAGACAACTTGTATTTTAAAATTGTTTTGTCTGTAAAATGTAACAAGCCAATGGACATACATGCAATTTTGGACCTAGGTAATGAGTAATGTATGTGTTTTGGTTTTTTTAGATGTATAATTTGAAACTTGGAGCATACAGTGCACCTACCATCCCCAGAAGTAGATACACAAATTGATTTACTAGTGGCATGTTTGTATGATCTATGGGATTGATAAGCTTAGAGGGACAAGCTGTTTCAAAAGGGACAGACTCAATAGTGATTTTCATCTTTAAAAAATCAATCAGTAAAAATGGGAAGTGCTGTCATATAACAGGTTTCTTTCCGAATTACAATCAGAAATTACTTTATCCATCCAAAATTGGCCATAAATTGTTCATGCATTGCCAATGCACACCCTAACCAATTAAGAATCTAATCATGCAATGTCTAGATCAGGCAGGTTTCATGCCATGAGTTATTGTTGGATAGGCCTACCTTTTACACAGACAGAAGAAGGGACAGCAATCCAGCCAGTTGAGTCAATATTCCATTGTATGGTTGCTGACATCACTGTTCAATTAAGTGTAATTTCTGTTGTGTTTGTTATGATGACTTAATAATTTGGTGAAATTATATAAAAATGCTTTTACTCAGAGTAGTCCCATACTTAGTTGGATTCTGAGCATTATGATTAAAGTTAAATTAGATTTTGGAATTCTACAAACATAACTGCTAGTGGGGGTTGCAGATGATGTTGGAACTGATAAGAATGAAATGTTATTTCACACTCATCCACATCAATCTACCTGTTTTAGATGCATCTTTCCATGACCATATCAGTAATAAGGAGCATTGCATGGTCCTGTCTTCATGGTGAGGATACTCTGCATTGTGTTGAATTATGCTGAATAGGATAGACTTTGAACCAAATTGAGCTGTGCGCAGTCAGCAGCAGAATTTTATTGAAACACTATCTTTAACCACATGGCCTGGCATTGCCTTCACTATATCATTACCATCAGGCCAGGACATCAATCGTAGAACATTGAAGAGTGCAGGTGGGTCATGCAACAGGTGGGAGAAGCAACAGGCATACGTAAAGCTGAGGGGTCAATCTGTTGAAGCTACAGCGCAGTTACTTATGTGTCAAACAGTGGGATCTGTATGCAATAAATGGTGATTCCATAACCAACAAATCAGATTTAAGTTCTGCACACATCTAATGAATGGAGATTGACAATTTAAATAGACAGCAAGAGGTGGGACCTCCAAACATATTCCCATCCTCAATTGTCAGATAGCCCAACACATAAATGGCAGAAGACACTGCAAAGGTTATGGTTATGGCAATACTACCAAAGGACTGTGCTGCAGAATCAGGTATGCCCCTAGCCAAGCTATTTCAGGATAAAATCGAAAAGTGGCACTGGAAAAGCATAGCAGGTTCAGGCAGCATCCGAGGAGTAGGAGAATCGGCATTTCGGACATAAGCCCTTCACCTTGAATGGGGGTGCGGTGGGGGGGAAGGGGGCTGAGAAATAAATCAGTGGGTGGAGGTAGGGGTGAGATAGCTGGGAAGGCGATAAGTAAATGCACGTTGGGGTGAAGGTGATAGGTTGGGGGGGGTGGAGTGGATAGGTGGGAAGGAAAATGGACAGGTAGGACAGCTGAAGAGAAGTGTAACACGTGTACCTATACCTCTTTTCTACCCCCCCACCCACCTCTGTCCAAAGCCCACAACCGGCAGAGATATTCCAGCACATCTAGACACCATTGCTCTTGAAGTGGTCTCCTGTACATTGAGGAGACAATGCAAGCTTGTGAAATGTTTCCGGGAATATCCCTGGAATGTGCACCAAACAACCCCTAACGCTTGGCCGATCACTTCAACCCCCCCCTTCCCCTCCTACCCCCAACCACACTCCACCACCAGGAACATACAAGTGCTGGGCTGCCTCCACCACTAAATCCAACTCACCTGATTCCTGGAGGAAGAATGCCTCATCTTCCACTTTGCAGCCCTCCAACCACATGGCACCAATGTTCACTTCATCAGTTTCCTCATCTCCCCTCCCCACACCTTATTCCAGATCACAATACTCCTACTCAGCACCGCCCTATTAAACTGTCCTACCTTTCCAGCTTCCTTCCCACATTTCTACTCCACCCTCCCCTCCGACCTATCACTATCATCCTCACCTGCATTTACCAATTGCCTTCCAGCTACCTCACCCCCACCTTCCTATTTATCTCTCATCCCCCTTCTCTCCCCCACCCTTCACGTTCCTGATTTAAGGGCTTATGTTCGAAACATCAATTCTGCTCCTCTAATGCTGCCTGACATGCTGTGTTTTTCCAGTGCCACACTTTTCAACTGATCTCCAGCATCTGTGGTCCTCACCTTCTGTTCTACTGTAGATACAACACTGGTACCTACCTGAAATTGTGGAAAATTGTCAGTTACGTCCTGTTCACAAACAAGACAAATCTATTGTTGTGTTGGTCTACTCCATCCAAATGTGGATGGTTAACATTGACAATGCTATTCAATTGATACATGCTCAGTTTGGTTTCCATCAGGGTCATTCAGCTCCTGACTTCATGACACACTTGGTCAAAACATGGACAAAAAAAATCTGAATGTCAAAAGTGAGGTGAGAGTGACTACTTTTGACGTCAAGGTAGCTTTTGTCTGTATACTACAGCTAATAGCTCTTGGAAAACTGGAGTTAGTGGAAATTAGGAAAAAACTCTCTGCTGTTTGGAGCCATAACTAATGATGGTTGTGGTTGTTGGATGTCAATTATCTCAGTTCCAGGCTATCACAGTAAGAGTTCATTGGTATAGTTTTGGCCTAGGACATTATCTTCAGTTGCTTCATTAATGACTTTCTCTCTGTCATGTAGTCAGAGGTGGAAGTGTTAATGTTATTATCTTTGCAGGGTGAATGTAAGATTCAGTGATCAGTAAAAAGTAATTAGGAGTGTTAGTAAAGTGAGTTTTTTCTGATAACTATTCCAGAGTGCTAGCACAGCTTTAACCAGCTTTTGTTTTGGTGAATTTCTGTGCATTCACAAGATGCTATTTTTCTTAAGCTTCACCAGGTACCTCACTGGGCATACTGGATGCTGCACTTGGCATGCCCTCTTGCACTCTTTGAACTAGGTTTAATTCCCCTGGCTTGATGCTAGTGGAACAGTAGCTCAAATGCTGGATGGTAAGGTTACAGACTGTGTTTGAATGCAATTCTGCTGCCGATGGCCCACCATGCCTCATGAATGCCAATTCTTGTGTTGCTAGATCTGATCTGTTCCATTTAGTATGGTGATAGTGCCACACAAAATGATAAAATGTATCCTTATTGTGAAGGCAGGACTTCACCTCAACATGGACTGTGTGGTGATCACTCCTATTGGTGTTGCCATGGACAGATGTGTCTGCTGCAGCAGATTGGTGAGGACAAGGGGAAATTTGTTTTTTCCCTCTTGCTGGTTCCTTCACTACCTGCCCAGTCTACCAGCATTTTTGTTTTCCCTAATCAACCTGTTCAGGGATGCTATGATGCACCTCTGAAATAGGTGTGACTTGAATATTTTTGCTCAGATGTAGAACACTCCCACTGCACCACAAGACTCTTAAGTCTAACAGTTATGTTTTATAGTACCTGGCCTCCTTGATCAGTTGTGGACTGACAAAGCCACCCTTGGTGACAGAGTCATAGAGATGTAGATGTTGAAATTCCCCAGCCAAAGTCTATTCCCTTGCCACCATAGTACATCTTCTAAGTCGTGTCCAATGTGAAGGAGTAACTGATTGGGGTGGGGAGGGAGGAGAAACTGTAGGTGGTAGCGTGAGATGACCTTGCCCATTTTTGATCTGATACCATGAGGCTACATTTGGTCCAGAATTGATGTTGAGGACTCCCTCCTAGCTGTATATCAATGTGCTGTCACCTCTGGTGGGTCTGTCCTGCTGGTGGGGCAGGACATAACCAAGAATGCTAGATGTCTGGGACATTTATCATTACTTTAATCATACTTTATATGGCTTAGATACAAATGAGAGATTTGCTGAGACATGTCAGAAGGCAGTTAAGAGTCAACCACATTACTATGCATCTGGAGTTGTATCTAGACCAGACCAACTAAGGATGGCAGATTTTCCTTCCCTAAAGAACAATTGTGCACCAGATGGGTTTTTATGACAATTGGCAATTATTTCAATGTCATCATCATTAGTCTAGCTTTTTTAAATTTTAGATTTATTAATTGAATTAAAATTTTACCAATGCTGTGGTCATATTCAGACTCATGACCCCATAGCATTATCTTGGGTTTGTGAATTACTAGTCCAGTGACAACATTTCTATATCCCAACTTCCCCATTTGTTGTTGCTGCTGCCACCATCCTCTTTCAAGTATAGAAAACTGCATGGTCTTTGTTATGGTAGAGGAGAATCACTTCTTGGTCTAACTAGAGAATTACTGTGTTGAACCAGAAGTAGTTGATTACATTTTAGCAGTTACTTAGATTACATTTTTATAATGTTTATTTTAACAGATGTGGTGGTGCCAGTGTTGGACTGGGGTGGACAAAGTTAAAAATCTCTCCACACCCAGTTATAGTCCAATGGGTTTATTTGGAAGTACTAGCTTTCAGAGCACTGCTCCTTCATCGGGTAAATAGTTAACCGATGAAGGAGCAGTGCTCTGAAAGCTAGTACTTCCAAATAAACCTGGTGGATTATAACCTGGTGTTGCGGTTTTTACTATTTAATAGAGACTGAGGAGGACCTGGACGTTAGGTCTTTAGTTGTTCTGCCCACAAGTCCATGTGACGTTATCATTGGTGCTTAAGGTACTCCTCAGTATTCACACTTTCAGACTTGCACCCTTATCCGACATCCCCCTGCAGCCTATTTTCTATTAGTAATAAAATACACTGTTGCAAAATATTACCTTGACCACTACCCAAACATCACTGAAGACTCTGCTGTCTTAAATTCAGGTGATCTGGAGTTTTCACAATTTTCTCAAAACATCATCAAGATCCGGTAGAGTAAAGTCGCTGCGGTCTTACCAGCCATAGGGCTGCTCTCAGAGAGAGAGAGAGAGAGAGAGAGAGAGATGACTGGCAGTGGTTTAACCTGAAAGGTGAGGGGAATTGAACTCACACTAGCGTCACTCTGGAACATAAAACGTCTCTCTGTCTCTGTATCTATCTCACACTCACACATGCTACACACCCCAGTCTACAGCACAGTAAAAACCCTTCTGCCCATCATGTCTGTGTCAATCCAAAATAGCTATCTAACTAATTAATTCCAGCAAGTTTTGAGATTTGTAGCTCAGGTTGTGGTTCTGGATGTAAGTTTGCTTGCTGAGCTGGAAGGTTCATTTTCAGATGTTTCATCACCATACTAGGTAACATCATCAGTGAACCTCAAATGAAGTACTAGTGGTGTGGCCTGCTTTTTATTTGTGTTTAAGTTTCCTTGGGTTGGTGATGACCCAGTCTCACTACTATCTTTACATACAGATGAGAAAGAGTGCCACTTTAACTGGGACAACACATCCATCCTAGGACAAGCCAACCAGACACACACGAGAATTCCTAGAGGTATTCCAACCAGAACTCTATGAACAAACACATTGACTTGACATCACCAACCCAAGGAAACCTAAACAGTCAAAAAGTGGACCATACCAGTGCTTCAGCGGAGGCTCACTGATGATGTTACTTAGTATGATGATGCAACATCTGAAAATGAACCTTCCAGCTCAGCAAGCAAACTTGCATCCACAATCTAATTCCATTTTCCATGTGCATGGCCTATAGTCATGTATGCCTCTGGCAAGGCAAGTAAACATCTAAATACTACTAAAATAGCAGGAAGGTTTTGCCTCTACCACTATTACAGGCAGTTAGTTGCGGATTCACACCGTGCTTTGCATCAAAAAGATTTTCCTGACTTGTTGAAAGTTTCTGTCCCTACCTTGGACAGCTGCTTCATCAATGATCTTTTCTCTACCATAAGGTCAGAAGTGGGATGTTTGCTGATCATTGTATGATATTCAGCATCATTTGCGACTCTTCATATTCTAAAGCAGTCCATATCCAAATCTATTGAGAACTGGATAATATCCAGCTTTGGGCAGGGGACCAATGACTCTTGGGCAATCTCCAGGGAAAAATCTAGCCTTCACCCTTTGACATTCAATGTCCTTTATATATCAAAAATATCATCACTGAATTTTCACTACAAACATCTTGTGGGATTGCCGTTAAGCCGAAATTGAACTGGACCAGACCTATAAATACTGTGGTTAAAAGGACAACTAGGAATTCTCAGGTGAGCAACTCACCACCTGTCTCACCAATGCCTGGCCATCATCTCCAACGCTACAACATACAATTTAGCAATGTAATGGAATATTCTCCATTTGGAGAAAGCGAGGACTGCAGATGCTGGAGATCAGAGTTGAAAAGTGTGGCACTTGTAAAGCAAAGTAGGTCAGGCAGCATCCAAGGAGCAGGAGAATCAATGTTTTGGGAATAAGCCCTTCATCAGGAATGTAGCTGGGAAGGGGGCTGAGAGATAAATAGGAGGGTAAAGATGGGGCTGGGGGAAAGTAGCTGAGAAGTCAATAGGTAGATGGAGCTGGGGGGGGGGGTGCGGGTGGGAGATGCTGATAGGTTGGAGGGGAGGGCATTTAAAGGTAGTGCAGTATGCGATGAAACAGGAACCAGACAAGAAATCAAAAGTTCACAATATTGCTCATGGAAATAAAGTGTTAGTGTTACTCCCAGTGCTATGTGAACCTTTTAAAGGTAAACATTAGTGAACCCTATCAACAAAAGGAAATTGAGTGAGGTGAATTGTTTAATAAGAACACCAGATAGAAAGAAATCTGAGTGTGTCATATGCATATGCTCAAAAGGTATTTTGATAGTGAAGAAAAGGAAAGGGAGAGTATGGTACTAGTTACAACACAGAATGAAGAACCAAGTTCAGATGTAACTGAATCGGAACTTCCTCTAATTAAATTGGACAATGAGGAAGTTCTCAAAAATTGGGATAAATTAGAGTTACTTTCCAGAGGAAAATCAAAATGACCGGAGTTATTACAATCACATGGGACGATATGTGGGAATAAACTGGGAAGTACTAATCTAATTACATGTTATTTAGATACAGGAGTTGCCCTTATAATTATAGACTTAACCCTCTAAAGTTGGCAGAGGCTCAGAAAGAGGTCGATTATATAGTTTTTGAGCATGCGTTCAAAGTAATTTACAGATGATGGAGCTCCCCCATAGTAATCATGCCAAAACCAGAGGCTACCCAATGATTGTGTGTGGACTATCGCAAAATCAATACAGTTACAAAATCTGATTCATATCCTATTCCACGTTTCGAAGATTGTATTGGGAAGGTGGGACAAGCAACTATATTTCTAAGTTGTACTTATTCAGAGGATAATGGTAGATACCTTTAATCGAAAGAGCAAAGGAAATTTCAGCTTTCATGACACTTGAATGGACTATGCCAGTTTAAAGTTATGCTATTTGGAATGAAAAATGCGCCAGCCACATTTCAAAGAGTAACCAATAAAGTCATTTCAACTTTACCCAACTGTGTGGTATATATTGACAATATGGTGACTTTTAGTCACACGTGAAAGGAATATTTGGAACATCTATCAATCAGAATTATTTGATCAACACAGATAAATGCGAGGTGCTGCATTTTGGGAAAGCAAATCTTAGCAGGACTTATACACTTAATGGTAAGGTCCTTGGGAGTGTTGCCGAACCTTGGAGTGCAGGTTCATAGCTCCTTAGTTCCTTGAAAGTGGAGTCGCAGATAGATAAGATAGTGAAGAAAGGGTTTGGTAGGCTTTCCTTTATTGGTCAGAGTATTGAGTACAGGAGTTGGGAGGTCATGTTGCGGTTGTACAGGACATTGGTTAGGCCACTGTTGGAATATTACGTGCAACTCTGGTCTCCTTCTTATTGGAAAGATGTTGTGAAACTTGAAAAGGTTCAGAAAAGATTTACAAGGATGTTACCAGGCTCCCAAGCACTGAGGATGTCACCTAGACAGGGGATGAAATGTCTGCAATACAAATTCCCAGCTCGGCGAACAGAACCACAACAACGAGCACCCGAGCTACAAATCTTCGCACAAACTTTGAAGTGTGCTTACTCTACTGACTGACTTATTGAAGTGCAGAAAACTCCAGTGGATGGGGGAAAATGTCAGAAGGCATTTGACAGCCTGAAAGCTGCATTCGCCACTGAACCAGTGTTAGCTACAGCCAGCTACGCAAAGCCATTCAAGGTGGTTATTGACACGAGTAATGTGGGTCTTGGTGCTGTATTCTTGCAAAAAAGATGACAAGATAGAAAGACCTATTGAGTACTTTTCCAGAAAGTTGAATAATTATCAATGCAAATATTCCCCGATGGAGGAGACTTTAAGCATGGTGTTGGCATTGCAACATCTCAACATTTATATTGCCAGTAGTGCGTCTGAGATAATTGTATATTCTGATCATAACCCCTTAAAATATTTTCGAAATATTTAATGATAAAAAATACAGACTTCTGGGAAGAATTTTATTATTGCGGCCACTCAATTTAAAAATTGTGCACATGGCAGGACATGTTGCTGACATAGTCATAGAAATGCACAGCACGGAAACATACCCTTCACTCCAACTAGTCTATGCCAACCAGCTATTCTAACCTAATCTAGTCCCATTTGCCAGCACTTGGCCCATATCGCTCTAAACTCTTCCTACTCATATACTCATCCAGATGCCTTTTAAATGTTGTAATTGTATCATTACTTCCTCAGGCAGCTCTTTCCATACATGCACCATCTTCTGTGTGACAAAGTTGCCCCTTAGGTTCC
This sequence comes from Chiloscyllium plagiosum, assembly GCF_004010195.1. Taxonomy (NCBI): domain Eukaryota; kingdom Metazoa; phylum Chordata; class Chondrichthyes; order Orectolobiformes; family Hemiscylliidae; genus Chiloscyllium; species Chiloscyllium plagiosum. The sequence goes on from NC_057715.1 coordinate 70,325,686, forward strand.
TTTTAAATTTTTGCCCCCTCACTGTAAATCTACTCCCTCTAGTTCTCGGCTCACCCCAGGGAAAATACTTTTTCTATTTACCCTATCCATGCCCCTCATGAGTTAAGAAACCTCTAAAAGGTCACCCCTCAACCTCTGATATTCCAGGGAAAATAGCCCCAGCCTATTAAGGGTCTCCCTAGAGCTCGAGGAGAAAGTGAGGTCTGCAGATGCTGGAGATCAAAGTTGAAACTTTATTGCTGGAACAGCACAGCAGGTCAGGCAGCATCCAGGGAACAGGAGATTCGACGTTTCGGGCACAGGCCCTTCTTCAGGAATGAGCAGAGAGTGTTCAGCAGGAGAAGATAAAAGGTAGGGAGGAGGGGAGTTGGAAATGTGATAGGTGGAAAGAGGTCAAGGTGAGGGTGATAGGTCGGAGTAGGATGGAGGCGGAGAGGTCAAGAAGAAGACTGCAGGTCAGGAGGGCGGTGCCGGGCTGGAGGGATCCGGCTGAGACAAGGTGGGGGGAGGGGGGATGAAGAAACTGGTGAAGTCCAAGTTCATCGCCTGCGGTTGGAGGGTTCCCAGTCGGAAGATAAGACGCTCCTCCTCCGACCGTCGGTTTGTTGTGGTTTGGCGGTGGATGAGTCCAATGACCTGCATATCCTCGGTGGAGTGGGAGGGGGAGTTGAAATGCTGTGCCACAGGTTGGTTGGGTTGGTTCGTCCGGGTGGCCCAGAGGTGCTCTCTGAATCGCTCCGCAAGTAGGCGGTCTGTCTCCCCAATATAGAGGAGGCCACACCGGCTGCAGCGGATGCAGTAGATGATGTGGGTGGAGGTGCAGGTGAATCTGTGGCGGATATGGAAGTTTCCCTTGGGGCCTTGGAGAGAAGTGAGGGGGGAGGTGTGGGCGCAAGTGTTGCACCTCCTGCGGTTGCAAGGGAAGGTGCCGGGAGTGGTGGTTGGGTCGGTGGGGGGTGTGGATCTGACAAGGGAGTCGCGGAGGGAGTGGTCTCTACGGACAGCTGATAGGGGAGGGGAGGGAAATATATCCTTGGTGCTGGGGTCTGTTTGGAGGTGGCGGAAGTGACGGCGGATGATGCGCTGTACATGGAGATTGGTGGGGTGGTAGGTGAGGACCAGTGGGGTTCTGTCCTGGTGGCGGTTGGAGGGGCGGGGCTCAAGGGCGGAGGAGCGGGAAGTGGAGGAGATGCGGTGGAGGGCACCGTTGACCTCCCTAGAGCTCAAATCCTTCAGCCCTGGCAGCATCCTTGTAAATCTTTTCTAACCCTTTCAAGTTTCACAACATCCTTCCAATAGGACAGAGACCAGAATTGCACAAAATACTCCAAAAGTGGCCTAACTAATGTCCTGTACAGCCACACAATGACCTCTCAACTGCTATACGCAATGCTCTGACCAATAAAGGAAAACATACCAAACACCTTCACTATCCTATCTACCTGTGACTCCACCTTTAAAGAACTACAAACCTGCACTCCAAAGTCTCTGTTCAGCAACACTTTCCAGGACCTTACCATCAAGTGTATGTCTTTCCTGTGACTTTAGCATTTGATGGTGGGAAAAATAGACTGAAATGGGCTATAGTAGCCAGTTTGCATGTTTAGAGTGAATGCGACACGGTGGCTCAGTGATTAGCACTGCTGCCTCACAGTGCCAGGGTTCCAGGTTAGATTCCAGCCTTGGGCGACTGTCTGTGTGGAGTTTGCATATTCTCCCTGTGTCTATGTGGATTTCCTCCCACAGTCCAAAGATGTGCGGGTCAGGTGAATTGACTATGCTAAATTGCCCGTAGTGTTAGGTACATGAGTCAGGGGTAAATGTAGGGGAATGGGTCTGGGTGGATTGCTCTTTGGAGGGTCAGTATGGACTTGTTGGGCTGAAGGGCCTGTTTCCACACTGTAGGGAATCTAACCTAAAAAAATTGTAGTGTACGAATACTAAAGACTAAATATTTTTTAAAATGAAGTTATCTTTAAATATTGATTTTTTTTTTAAAGATGTGGTGAAACTATAAGAGGTGTATTTTGTCTTTTTTTTTAGATTATAGGGTTTTAAGACTGAGGTACCGAGCTGTCTATTTGAATCGAATAAACAGCTTGTGAGGCATTTAAATGTTGGAACAAAAGAAACAGCTGGAATGGGTGGGGTCAAGCTCCCCAGAGCCAGGACTTTTAGTTTTCAGTAGCAGCTGCTGTAGGGTCTTGAAGCTATTTTTCCTCTCTGTTACAGCCAAATGCAGGGGTTGTCTTCCTGCTCCTTAAATTGCGCATGAGACAATCTATTTTACTGAATTTGCTTTTGTCTACGGTATGTCTATAGGATGTTACAATATTGGAACTGTTTCTATTTAGTAGTTAAATAATCTATTACTCTGTTAAATTTTCCAATAGTTATTTCAATTTCTACTTTCTTTTGTTGTCTTTTAACTATAGTGTATGAATAAAGTGTGTTTTGTTTCAAGACTGGTAGCTTGACCAATCGAATTGAATCCGGAATGAAATGCCTGGCACTTGTCTTTAAAATAAGAAAAAGTTAAGGTCTAGGTTATCTTCTTAATATATTTTGAGGGGGTCTGGTCTGGTCCATAACACTACAACTGTCATGCAGCAGGAACAGTGAGTACTATCTCCAAGATGCACTGCAGAAATTCACCAGGCTCCTTGGGAGCACCTTCCAAACTCATGATCACCACCAAGAAATAAAAGGGCAGCAGATACATGTGAATACTAGCACTTGTAGGTTCTCGCCAAACCTCCCACCATCCTGCCATGGAATATATCGCCATTTCTTAATTGTCACTGGGTCCAAAACATGGAACCTCCTCCCCAATATCACTGTGGGAGTAACTATACCAAATGGACACAGCAATTTAAATTGGCAGTTCACTCCCTTCTTCTCAAGGGCAACCAGGGATGGGGAATAAACATTGGCCCAGCCAGGAAAGTTTATAGAAAAGAAAATGAGCATTGAATGGAATTTGTTGGTAATTATAATTTATAAAAGTTAGCTATTTAAAAATCCTTTAAAATGTTGCTTCTACTCAAATAGGCAACATTGGTAGCAAGAATACAGTTTAAAAAAGGTATTATGAAAATAAATAACATGGTAAATCCAAGAAGTGTAAACAGTAGTTCTGGTTTTAAACAAAGGGTATCAACAGAAAATTAGGTGTACTTCACTGTATAAAGTTAAAAATAATCTTCACTACAAACCTAGCAAAATATTTTAATACATTTTTTCAGAGCAAAGGATACCCATACATACGAGACTGTATGTACAGTGGCAACTGACATTCCTAAAATCATGTTTAGAAATGAGATTTTTACAAAGTTTTTATTTAACCCATTTCACAATAAACTAACATTTCTGAAAACAAGTACCATTTAATTGTATTATTTAATTATTTCACAGATACATCTAAGTCAAGAATCAAACAATAAATTAACTGTCCATTATGGAGCAAATAACTTACATATCACATATTTACACCTTAAAACAGCAGTGCAATTCAGCTGTCCAGTTAGAAATTTACTAATAAACAACACTGTGTTTGACTATCTTGTCATTGTTGCTGATGAAACAATAAAACAGGAATACAAGTTGGGTGAACAGAATTTCAACAAACTTTCAAAATAGAATACCTAACACTATCTAATTTGATAATACAAACTCCAATATGCCAAATGAAATCTAAGCATTCCAGACAAAGCATAAAAGCAGCAACAACGCGAACTGTAAGGCATTTCTGTAATGCTAAAGATGATCCAAACAAAGTTTTAAAGTTACCGTTTCTGATGTTTCACAGTCATGTTGAAAAAGGTACTTCAAAATATTAACATGCTTGTACTAAAGATGTACCTTGTGCTTGTGTGTGTCATTCCATATTTGCACCACAAGACGATCATGAAATTGGAACAGTCTGCCAGCTCAAATGCTATTCCATCTTCAACACCAATAACTTTCCAAAGGCTTAAAACTGATTATGAATCTTAGGATGAAGTAATATTTCAGCTGTTGATCTCACATTGGTGTATGTGAAATTAATGTGTAGGTTATATTGCTAAATGTGCATCCCGGTGGGTTATGAAGAAGTTAGTCACGAAGAAGTACTAGGTATTTGTACTTGGATAAATAATAATGTTTTGGACTAGCCATGTAGTTTTAAATGCTAATTTATACTAAGTTGAAATTATAATTCAGCAAACGTGATTAGATAAGTACTGATCGGAAGAAACAGAGATGCCAGAGTCAGATCAAGATCTAATGCCAGAGTTGTATTACCACTTTTGCATCAATACATGCCAAAAGTCACTTCACATCAACTGGAAAACAACATAAACCCACCCTTTGTGTTCTCATGGGTCACAAGTATTGAAAAACTGTCACAAATTTGCTTAAATGGGCTCATCATTCTATATTTAATTTGGAAGAACGGCCACCTGAATCATACGTGCAGATTGAGTAAATTCCTGCTGTTACCAGGATAATCTTAAAAACTACCATTCCATCAGAATCAAAATCTTAGTATACATTGCGTAACCGAACGAAACTATCCAAAATAACTGGCACTACCATTCACAACTACTATCATCATCAAATTTAAATACTACTTCACATAAGTGGTGCAAAGTTGAATTTGGTTTGCTTTATGATATTTCACTTAAATAAAGCCAATCTTTTATCTACTTTACTAAACTGGGTGAACTACAGTTGACAAATTGCTAACAATAAATTACAGTACTATTAACAATACCAGATAACTTAATCAGCACTGAGATGACCTTTGTACATTGTGATGCTTTGTGCAGTAATCTGTCTTCATGCTGTAATAGGTGTTCTGCTCAAGTGATCACTCTAGTTAGTGCTTTTTCATTCTTCGCAACTCTTCTCAGAACCAGCTCCAATAGAGCTATCATCTTCATATTTTCTCTCAGCGCTGTCTTCAGAGGATTTACTGCAATAGTCAAATGCTTTTCCACCAGATCCTAGACGAGTTCGGCAGCGTGCTCCAGGTTGATACAACTGCATAGCTGGACGGTCCTGTACAACAATGAAACAGAAAAAGTGGTACAGTGCAAAAGCTGTGTGGTTGTATGGAGATACATGTTTTTATAAACACTGCAAACTATAATTCTTTACAGTTAAATGTGATCTCAAGGCAGAAAACATGAAACTCAAACTCTATAGTTTTTCCCTGTGCATCATTAATTTATGGATACATTGTACTCCTAGCAAAGCCAAAAAACTTTAAAAAGTGTGTTAAAGTAATCCACTGATTAAAAGGATTAAATTATGAGTTAGTTGACACAAAGAACAGGGTTTCCATGTTTTCTGATTTAAATTCTCAACATTTTTGCAGTTGTGGAGTTTTTGTTATGCACAATCTCTCCATTCCATGGTTTCAACTTTACAGTTGAATCAACAAATATGGTAACACTTCACTTTACAAGAAAGCCAAGAAATGTTTGGTAATAATGGTCTAATTAGGTATTTACTAACATTGCCAATAGCATGCTCAGGAGAATTTTATTAGCCTAAAGCAGTGTCATAAAATTTCTCATCTTACTCATGCATGGTAATATTAATTGGACAGTATAAAATCTTTATGGAGGACATCATTTCTTATGCTGAGAATTAACTTTTCAAATTTGATAATTTTAGACAAAATGTCAAAGACTTTTGCATTGCTTTCTATGGCTAAGTGAAGTATCTTCAAAGTATAAAACTTGCCAGAAAATAGATTGCAGTTTCCAACCACCACAATTTGTAAAATAATTTCTTTCTTAAACATTCTAAATGGAAAAGACGGAATTGATCAGATTTGTAAGTTTAGTAAACAGCAGAGGTTTTACTTGACTTTAATGCCATGAGGAGATTTATACAAGTGATAAACATTTGGTGACTAATTATTAGACCAGACTAGTAGAAGAGAATTAAAGGGATGAAGATTTTTCTTAAAAGGTGGTCACAAGAAATGCGTCTCATCTGGTAGTTTGGCATCAGTACGATCTCAACTTATTTGCTTCATCAGCTTCAACTATATGTTAGGGGCATTGATGCTTTTCAATGCAAATTTCCTGCTATGGGGTGGAAAATGACACCACCCAAGTGAACATTCACTACAGCATTTAAAAAATAGATTGAACTAGTTTAAAAAGTGAAGATACCACAGATATGATTGGCCAATGCTAGCAACAAGCATTTGAAGTGTTTCAGAGGGATACAGTTGCAAAGCTCTTCTTCCCAACAGTCACAGAAAATCCTTCCATCTCCTGCCTCCATAGCCACCTGGAGAGGTAAAGAGATTATCGCCATAGTCTCCTGGACCAGATGGCCACCCTCTCATTACAGAGAGTCAAGTATTAGTGAGTTTAGCCTGAAAGTCACCATGTCTCAGGCAAGGGGTAAAACAGGACCTACATGATGAACTCAGCCATATGGGAACTGAACCTCCTGTTGGCATCATGCTGCATCACAAATCATATCAGCCAATTGCTGCTCTAGTTGATTGAGATATTAAGAGTCAACTTTACTTTTACCTTTTGCTCTCATCTAATTTTGCCATTAAATTCCTGTTTATTTTCTTTTAGTGAGCAGAACCCCTTCACACTTCTGTTTATTTATTTCTCCTTTTTTTTAAACACTACCGCCTAACTGCGGTAGTGCTTATTTTTTCCCAGCACCCATGTTGTGTGTGTGCAGGTGTGAGACACCATGAAAGACACAAGGTATACAAATCTTTATTCAATTTAAACTCCTGTTTATATCTGTCAGCTAGGACACCCTGATTGTTATTATTCTGGCCCAATCAGAGCTCTCAATGTGATCCACCTGCCCAACCGAATTCCAATCACTACGCTATGCACACATTTTAGTAGAAGAATGTGTTTGGCATTATACATGTTAGAGCACACAAAAAAATGAGTGAATCAGATCAGTTTTTGACCATTGTCAGCAGTTTCAAGGTCATTAGACTCTTAATTCCAGATTTTTTTATTGAACTTAAATTCCACCATGGCAGGATTTGAACCCGGGACCCCAGACATTACTTCAGTCTCTGAACTAATAGTTAGCGGTAATACCACAAGGCCATCACCTTCACTTGAAGTAACTTTAATGCAGCAAGGAAACTAGCTGCACTTCCATCCAGGGCATCAACAGAAATAGTACCATACTATGCTAAAATCTAAATTAAGAATGAATGCCTGGTCATTGTCTTTGCATGTGAATAGTTTTATCATTATCCGTTCGGAAGAGGTAAAGTGAAATGTCAAGTTCAGCCATAAGTCACTTCAAAGTATTTTCCTCAAACTTCTGTCTGCTTTAAAAACATCTGCAAACATTATTATCTAGTTACAAAGATATCATCTTGATAAGATACATGTACAAGGGAAATAACTATGTTATTGATATGCTGTCAACAACAGTACTCCCTATGAAGAAAGTAGCAGATGCTATGAATGTGTGTGAAATCTTTCAGGTTCAAAATTAAACTGCAGCTCAAAATGCACTGAAAGTCTTCAATCAAGTAGACACATTAAATGTAACAGAAAAGTTCCTTATTCAAATAAAGCAAATTACTTGACAGGAAGAAACTTTCCAAGTAGTAATAAAAGGATGGCCTGTAAGTATCATGGACACTACTGTGGTCACAAAAGTATATAGGCAAATAGAAATGATGCAATTGCATGAAGGAAATACAATCAATATCCCTAAGGAGTTGCAAGACACCAAAAGATTGAGTTGAGTCTGAGGAAGACAAAAGATATACTCTACTGGCCAAATAGGAGTACTACAATTAAGGATCACATCAACCAGTGCAGTACATGTCATGAACACTATGTTAAGCAGGCTAGAACAAAATCCCAGACAGACACAGGAATGGATTATCTTGTTACAATAGACTACTATTCTGATTAGTGGGATTTCAACAAGCCAACATCAACAACTACCAGTGATATTGTAGAATGTCTGAAAGCACATTTCAGTCATTAGAGGATTCCACTGTGATAAGTGATAATGGCTATCAGACTGAATGAAGAATTCAGCTGCTTCATAAAAAGTTTGGGAAGTTCAATACTGTCTCCACACTATTCCCATTGAAATAGAAAAGTTGTGATAGCAAGCAAAATCACCAAAGAAATTGTGTGAATTCTGCGTAGATGTGCACATAGCAATCTTCAGACGGAGAAACAAACCAACTGAACGTATCCAGTCCAGACTAATGTCATACTATTCTTCCAAAGTCAAAAAAAGCTACTAAGGCCAGAAGCTGTAACATGCATGAGTGACAAAATCAAGCTGAAATGTCAGAAAGCCAAATTTCAATTTGACAAAACTGCTGAACCATTGCCAGAGTTGAGAGCGTTAGACAGCCAGTCAAGGAATAAAGAGGTGTTGTATTATGGTCAGGCAAATCAGAGCAGAACTTATAGTCAATGATAGGGCTCTAAGAAGTGTCCAAACAAAGAGACCGAGGGGTGCAGGTGCACAATTCCTTGAAAATAGAGTCACAGGTAGACAGAGTGGTGAAGGCAGCATTTGGCATGTTTGCCTTCATTGGTCAGTGCATTGAGCATAAGAGTTGGAATGTCATGCTGCGGCAGTACAGACATTGGTTAGGCCACTTTTGTAAAACTGTGTTCAATTCTGGTCTTACTGCTATAGGAAAGATAAATTTGTTAAACTTGAAAGGGTTCAGAAAGGATTTCCAAGGATGTCGCTGGGATTGGAGGGCTTAGCCAATTGGGAGAGGTTGAAATGGCTGGGGCTTTTTTTTCTATGCAGCATCAGAGGCTGAGGGGTAATCTTTTAAAGGCTTATAAAATGATGAGGGGAATGAATAGGGTGAATCGTCAAGGTTTTTACCACAGAAAAGGCTTCCAAAACTAAAGGGCATAAGTTTAAGGTGAGAGGGGAAAGATTTAAAAGGGATCTGACAGGCAACATTTTCATGCAGTGTGTGTTGCATGTATGGAACGAGCTGCCAGAGGAAGTGATGGAAGCAGGTACAAATACAGCATTTAAAAGGCATCTGGATGGGTACATGAACAGGAAGTATTGGGGGATATGGGACAAATGCTGGTAAATTGACTAGATCAGTTTAGGATATCTAGTCAGCATGGACTAGTTGGAGACTGAAGGGTATATTTCTGTGCAGTATAACTCTATGACTCTTAAAACATGGCAGCTAAGTGCCAATTTGGGAGCTGTATAGAGCAGCTGTCACCTTGTTCATACAGAACGGAAGTGAACAATCGGATATAATATTATAAGCGCAGGCACTTAAGCACAACTAGAAAAGCTATTCCTTTCTGCAGGTGGCTGATCAGGAAGATATGAGCTTCACATTTGCACAGACTACATATTAACCATCAATCTCAATGGACTATTACATTCCAACAACTAAAATGAAGCAACAAGTAACATAAGATACATAAGTAACACTCCTGAAGAAGGGACATCATCAGATGACAACTGAGAATAATTTTCACACATACCATTAAAAGACTGGTATGACTTAAAGACTGTGTGTGCAATGTATGTGTAGAGATTAAAGAGAATAATGATCTTCGAATGCATTAGAGCAGTTATGTGTACAGCAGATAACTCAGTTTAAGTGATACAAATTCATTTGCTATTTTCTACAAAAAAGGGCATGCAGGGAATCAAGATTTAATGCTGTACCAATAGGTCTCTTGGATTGTAGTCAAGTAACTACCATTATGAGACTCTCACTGCAGCATCCGTGTTACGGCATTCAATGAAGACACAGCATACATAAGACTGCTATCCTGTGAGCTAAATACAATAGGCTGAGAGCAGAACAAGGATGCTGACACAACGGGAGTCCTTTTCAGTGAAAAAAGATCGAGGCAGGGACCCAACAATGATACACAGCCTGATTTCTGAGTCTGGCCAAATCGTATTGGAGATATCAGAGAAGTGGGAGTTTCTGTAGAAAGTGGGAAGTGGAATGTTGAGTGTGAAGGGTGTTCTTCAGTAAGACCAATTATGTCAGCTGAAAACCTTCCAGCGTCAGAAACTTAAGTACAGAAAGAAAATTACATAAGATTAAAAGTGAAAACTAAAAGGTACAGGGAGTGAAATTATGCGAGGTGGGCTACCACTGCATGATCAAGTTAGCATGCCTGCCTCACCAGCAGAATACCCAGTAAATGTTGGAGGCTGCGGATGGTGAATGAGTACAGGAGAGAAGCTAACGTATGCCAGGGTGGCTTTCAGAAGTGTTGTGGAATTGGAAACAGGGGTCTACATAAAGAGAGACAAAGAATAAAAGCAAATTTGTTAGGCATCCAACTATCCACTTAAGGTTAGGCTGCCTATGGACTTGATAATCTTTTGTAAAATAGGCCCATGCTCCATGCAAACTCCTAGCAGAGATTCTGAGACAGGCCCCTAATTTGCATATGAGGTTAGTTTTAAACCTAACTAAAAACTCGAAAAAAACTGCAGATGCTGTAAATCAGACACAAAATCAGAAGTTGCTGGAAAGACTCAGAAGGTCTGGCAGCATCTGTGAAGAAAACTCAGAGTTAATGTTTTGGATCCAGTGAACCTTCTTCTGAAAAGAACATTAACTCTGATTTCTCTTCACATATGCTGCCAGACCTGCTGAGCTTTTCTAATAACTTTTGTTTTAGCTTAAAACCTGTTAAGGCAAATGACCTACAAAACTGCATTAATCAATACAGTAGCACTCCTAACAAATTTGTGCAGGATAGCACATCATGAAAATGGTAATTTTGCAGCCAAGTACCACTCAATGTGTTGGGGCACTCCATTCAGCCAATTATCCACTTGAATATTAATCTCCTGTTGAGTGCCTGTTTTCTTCCAATTCTATTTACCCTTAGACAACATCAGTAGAATTTCTACAAGTTTTTTTTCCCCTAAGTGTAAAGGTAGATATTGCTATAGGGCTCCAAATTGATTACTTCAGTTACCACTTAGAGTCATAGAGCTGTACAGCACTGAAACAGACCCTTCAGTCCAACTTGTAAACCAAATATCCTAAATTAATCTAGTCCCATTTGCCAGCACTTGGCCCATGTTCCTCTAAAACCTTCCTACTCAAATACCCATCCAGATACAGTTTACATATTGTAAACGTCTCCACCATTTCCTCTAGCAGCACATTCCATACATGGACCCCCCTCTGTGAGAAAATGTTGCCCCTTAGGTCTCTTTTAAATCCTTCCCCTCTAGTTTTGGACTCTCTCACCCTGGGGAAAAGACCTTAAATATTCGCTGTATCCATGCCCCTTATGATTTTTTAAACCTCTAAAAGGTCACCCCTCAGCCTCTGATGCTTCAGGAAAAAACCCCAGTCTATTCAGCCTCTCTCTACAGCTCAAAACCTCCAACCCTGCCAATATCCTTGTAAATCTTTTCAGTAGCATTTCAAGTTTCACAACATCTTTCCGATCGCAGGGACACCAGAACTGCATGCAGTTTTCCAAAAGTAGCCTAACCACTGTCCTGTACTGCCGCAACATGACCTCCCAAATCCTATACTCAATGCACTGACCAATAAAGGCAAGCATACCAAATACCACCTTCACTATCCCATCTACCTGGGACTCCACTTTCAAGGAACTATGAATTTGCACTTTCTAGAAAACACTGCAGATTCATCAGACAGAATCACAGCCTTCATAAACTCATGCATATAGTCAACACGTTCGTACCACTTGCACAGAGATCTCTCAATGGTTTGTTTTCAACGTAGCAGGATCTCACTAGTAATTAATTCCCTAATATCTCCCTAAGATTATAGCCCTTTGTTGACTTATTGCATTTGGATAAATGTGATCTGTAGCAAAGATGTGGTGGTTTTGAGCATATTATGTTCAGGAATTCCAGCTATTGCTGAAGTTGTCTTCCTGGATTTGTACTTAACTGGCAGTCATGCTACTGGGGACATTGCCACTAAATAATAGGAACATCTTTGCAACACCTCTTCTTCCTATATGCCCAATTCTTTCCATCCACTACCACAGCTTTTACAGTCTTTCCTGTAAGCAAGTCTGGGTAAACAATTCAGGTCTTTCGATTAGTATTGGAAACCCTATCTCCAACCCTAATCAGACAATGAAAACTCACTTATGCTCCTCATTTTTTCACAATCATCTCCAGATAGATGATCCTTCAATTTGACTCAGTTGTAAAATTATCCAGTACAGTTACTGTTTTAATCAGTCATAGCCTTTTCTTAGGATTCAGAATGCAGGATAAATTGCCCATCAGCTGTTTAACTTTCCTGGGTGATTATGCTGGGATTTCCAAGGGATCCTGATGCATATTTTGAGGAGGTGACGGTATATCTGTCCCTTGGCCATTCAGAGATCTCAGCCTATAGTATAGTACTGGAAAAGCACAGCTGGTCAGGCAGCATCCGAGGAGCAAGAGAATCGATGTTTCGGGCATAAGTCCTTCATCAGGAATGATTGACGTCGATTCTCCTGCTCCTCGGATGCTGCCTGAACCGCTGTGCTTTTCCAGCACCATACTCTCGATTCTGATCTCCAGCATCTGCAGTCCTCACTTTCTCCTAGAGACCTGAGCCTGTGTGTTATCCATATCACTATTCATTTTCTTTAGTGCCGTGTGGGTGGCACGGTGGTTAGTACTGCTGCCTCACAGCGCCAGAGACCCGGGTTCAATTCCCGCCTCAGACAACTGACTGTGTGGAGTTTGCACATTCTCCCCGTGTCTGCTGGGTTTCCTCCGCGTGCTCCGGTTTCCTAAGTCCACACCGACCCGCCGAAGCGAAACCCACCCATACCCCTACATTTACCCCTTACGTAACACTACGGGCAATTTAGCAATGCCAATTCACCTGACCCTGCACATCTTTTGGACTGTGGGAGGAAACCGGAGCACCCGGAGGAAACCCACGCAGACACGGGGAGAACGTGCAAACTCCACACAGTCAGTCGCCTGAGGCGGGAATTGAACCCGGGTCTCAGGCGCTGTGAGGCAGCAGTGCTAACCACTGTGCCACCGTGCCGCCCACGAATACTTTTGTCGACATTCTAAATGCTTTCTCTACTTTTGTTTCGTCTTCATCCATTTACGTGTTTGTTTTTGCAATACCACTGCAGTAGCATTTTATTATTTTAAACTGCCTGACAGACTATAATGGCAACCTATCCTCAATAATCAATATTCCTATATCCTCAGTTGCCTTCAACATTTACCTGCTTAATCTGGTGATTCTGTATCTGCTTGTATTGATCCTCACCCCTCAATTCCGATGAGTTATCAAAGTCCACTTCATTGACCTGTGATGACTTGCAAAAAAAGTCACAAGTTACCTACTAGCCTTCCATAATTCCTGCCACAACCTGCAGTCTTTTTTTTAATTGGTTAATCCATCTCCATAACTCTTCCTCATCTGTAAGAGTTGATATTCTCTTATGCAAACAACACATTTACACCTCATAGTAGACCTATTTGCAATAGAACTTGATTCACTATTGACAGAAAAGTTTGAATTCTATTTGGAGAGAGACTTCTATTCAGAGTTTACCAACAAGTTCAACAGAGAATTCTCCGGAGAATTCTAAAAAAATCCTTCTCACCAAAAGAACAGTTAGAATATGGAACATACTACTTCCACAGGTTGAAGTGAAGTGGAGTGAATTGTAAAGATGCAGTTGTGGGGAAACTAGACAAGCATATAAAGAAGAAGAAAATAGGTAGTGATGATAATAGATTTAGAAAAAATATAGGAGATTCAAGAGGAAAATAAACACAAGCAAGAGCTGGCTGGGCCAAATACCCTGTTGCTATGCTGTATATCCTGTTACTTCAGGGAAAAAGGCTTCTCCTATCTTTCAGGTTGCAGAACGCTGAGTGAGTCATTTCCACTATCACCTTGAAGCAGCTCAATTACACCTGCCTTGGAGTCAAATCATCAAGCGGTCTTCAGGTTTGACCGTTGGTGTTAAGGGCATGCATTGATTAGAATTTGATGATGTGGAAGTGAAAAGAGAAGAGGTAATTGGAAAATCAAAAATGATAAATATACAAATGCAATGTCTAGCTACCCGCCTATCACAACAAAAACAGGGAATTCCACTAGAACCAAGTTCTATCCAAAATTGCTCTCCTGCCTTGATAATGCAATGTAAGAAACAGAATTTCTAGCCAAATTTTTGATTTATACCCTAAATCGCACAAGTATTTTTATTGCAACTAACCATTTTGCAAATTATTTCCAGGAACTTAAGTAATCTTTGGGTGAAATTCCTGCCTTCAGAAATATTTACAAATTAGGTTTAAAATGGAAATTACTTCACATTCAAATGTGAATAATTCAAATGAATTTTCTTTTCGTTAACACGAATTTCAGCCATTTATCTCTTTACTTACCGATAGCATGACTGATCCAGTTGGTGCCAATTCCCTTTCCAATTAATTGCTACTTTATTAATCACACTATTCTTATCCAAATCAAACACTGACCAGCTTAAGTTTAGTTGCATTGTTCAATTTTATTTCATATGTTGGTGTCATCTGCAAAATAGAAAACTTTTATGCACTTTCCACAGAAGTCTGACAATCACCTTACATGTTGCATGCTGTTGTCTGCTTGATTAAATTATATTAGAATGCAGCCATATTAATGCGCCTTTGAGTGGCTGCATGCCTGAGCAGGGGGTGAAAAATTGAAAGAGGTTCGCATAATCTAAAGCTAGCTTGCACCATTCCCCTTTTAAAGGGGGCATGCATTTCCATCAGTTTTTTTCTTTCTTTTTTTTTAAAAAAAACAGGGTGTAGGCATTCCTAGCAAAGCCAGCAATTCTTGCTATCCTAATTTTCATTGATTAGAGTGCTTTCTTTCTTGCTTTCACATAGCAGTCAAAAGTCATTGTTATGGGACCTAGAGTCACATGTAGGCTAAAGGGAGGACTCCAAAATTTTTCCATACTGTACTGGAAGCCTTGGTGCAGAGTGAAAGGAAGGTTGAGAGAGATATCATATATCTATCATGGACCTGGGAGCCCTACAGGTAAACATTGAGAAAGCAGTGAGACCAGGCAGACACCATTCCTGAGGATGTGGATGTAGTGCCTTAAAAGATTCTATGATCTCATGTCAGTAGTCAAGATCAGAAGGTGGGGATGCACTTAATCCCTTATCCTCTTAGAGAAGACAGTGCTTACCAATATGTGAATGACTGTAAGTAAGGCTGTATCCAGTAGAGCGCTGGAACCAAAGATTATAGTATACTTATACCTAAACCTCCTTCACCAATCCTACTCAGACTTCATCTACCAATCTCTTCTCATAATATACCTCAGGATGACAGCATTTGTACTCCTTTTTTTTGGGGTGGAGATATCATAATTTTATATTATGTTTTTTTCAAGTATTCAAGAACTGCAAGCTGGTCAGACAGTGATGGAAGTGGAATCAAGTGGAGGAGCCGGAAGATTGTGAAGAAGAAACATCGTCACACTCCCTCAGCTTCACAGCCATTAGCTCACATACTGAACAATGTAGATTCTATGGAATAGCTTAGAACCAGTATCTGCAAGTGGTGAAACACTTAGCATGTATAGACACTAATCAAGACAGCTTGTTGAGGGTAAGGTTGCACATAAATTCTGAAGATTTCAATGAGGAAGGCTAATGGATACAATCTTTGAAATAATTGAATTAATGGGTGGCCTACCAGAAAGCCTGCAGTCAATGTCAAAGAGCATGAAACCATGGAAGCAGCAAATCAATATATGGCTTTGATCAGAGTTTGGCATCCATTCTACCAAAAGCCAATGCAAGTTATCTATCAGGACTTCAAGAAGGCCTTTGATAAGGTGCTGCACAGGATGCTACTGAGTAAGATAAGGGTCCATGGTGTTATAGGCAAGGTACTAGCATGAATAGAAGATTGGCTGTCTGGCAGATGGCAGAGAGTGATGATAAAAGTGTCCTTTTCAAGATGGAAGCCAGTGACTATAGGTATTCCACAATGGTCAGTGTTGGGGCCACAACTTTTCACTTTATACATTAATCATCTAGATGAAGGAACTGAGAGCATTCTGGCTCAGTTTGCAAACGATACAAAGATAGGTGGAAGGGCAGCTACTATTGAGGAGGTGGGGGGGGAGCTCCAGAAAGATTTAGACAGGTAAGGAGAGTGGGTAAAGAAGTGGCAGATGAAATACAATGTGTGAAAGTGTGAGGTCATGCACTTTGGTAGGAAGAATACAGACATGGACTATTTTCTAAATGGGGAGAAAATTCAGAAATCTGGAGGGCTAAGGGACTTGGCAGTCCTAGTCCAGGATTCTCTTAAGATAAACTTGCAGGTTGAGTGAGCAATTAGGAAGGCAAATACTATGTTGTCATTCATCTCGAGAGAACTAGAATATCAAAGCAGGGACGTACTTGAGGCTGTATAAGGTTCTGGTCAGACCATATTTAGAGTATGTGAATTTTGGGTCCCATACCTCAGGAAGGATGTATTGGCCCTGGAGGAGGTCTAGAGCAGATTCACGAGAATGATTCCAGGAATGAAAGCTTAACACGAGGAATGTTTGAGGACTCTGGGACTATAATCAATGGCTGATGAGGGAGGTTTGGGAGGTGGGAGGTTTGGGAGGTGGGAGGGGGAGGAACGGGGAGAGATGCCATTGAAACCTACAGAATACTGAACAGACTGGATGCTGGGAAGATGTTTCCATTAGCAGGAGAGACAAGGACCTGAGAACACAGCCTTAGAGTAAAGGGAAGATCCTTTAGAATGGAGACAAGGAGAAACTTCTTTAGCCCGGCAGTGGTGAATCTGTGGAATTTATTGCCACAGAGGGCTGTGGAGGCCAGGTCATTGAGTATATTTAAAACAGAGATAGATAAGTTCTTGATTGCCATGGGGATCAAAGGTTACAGAAAGTGGGAAAATGGAATTGAAAAACCTATCAGCCATGATCGAATGGCCTATTTTCTACTCCTACAGTCTTATGATCTTAACACTGAATCAGTGGTCAACTCCATGATATCTAACCTTCAGACCCATCTATGATACAGCATGTCAAAGCTTCCATTGTATCACAAGCACAATCTATCATGTGGGTACTGCAGTGGAAACTCAGACTAAGCAGAAAATATTTCTGTGACCAGAAACAAGGGGAAATAAGATGTGGGGTTGTTAGTGAATGGATACATAAATAGGAGGCACTGTGGCACAGTGGTTAGCACTGCTGCCTCACAGTGCCAGGGACCCGGGTTTGATTCCTGCCTCGGGAGACTGTTTGCACTCTAAGCTACCTTCCCCACCCCACCCCGTCCCATTTATCTCACCACCCCCTCGGCTCTCAGCCTCATTCCTGATGGAGTGCTTTTGCCCGAAACATCGACCCACCCCACCAACCTCCACATACATCATATCATCCAACGTCATTTCCGCCACCTCCAAACGGACCCCACCACCAGGGATATATTTCCCTCCCTTCCCCTCCCCTATCAGCGTTCCGCAAAGACCACTCCCTCTATGACTCCCTTGTCAGGTCCACACCCCCCACCAACCCAACCTCCACTCCCGGCACCTTCCCCTGCAACCGCAAGAAATGCAAAACTTGTGCCCACACCTCCCCTCTTACTTCCCTCCAAGGCCCCAAGGGATCCTTCCATATCTGCCACAAATTCACCTGCACCTCCACACACATCATTTACTGCATCCGCTGCACCCGATGTGGCCTCCTCTATATTGGGGAGACAGGCCGCCTACTTGCGGAACATTTCAGAGAACATCTCTGGGACACCCGGACCAACCAACCCAACCACCCCATGGCTCAACACTTCAACTTCCCCTCCCACTCCACCAAGGACATGCAGGTCCTTGGACTCCTCCATCGCCAGACCATAGCAACACGATGGCTGGATGAAGAGCGCCTCATTTTCCGCCTAAGAACCCTCCAACCACAAGGGATGAACTCAGATTTCTCCAGTTTCCTCATTTCCCCTCCCCCCACCTTGTCTCAGTCCCAATCCTCGAACTCAGCACCACCTTCCTAATCTGCAATCTTCTTCCTGACCTCTCTACGCCCCATCCTCACTCCGGCCTATCACCCTCACTTTAACCTCCCTTACCTATCACATTTCCAACGCCCCTCCCCCAAGTCCCTCCTCCCTACCTTTTATCTTAGCCTACTTGGCACACTCTCCTCATTCCTGAAGAAGGGCTCATGCCCGAAACGTCGATTCTCCTGCTCCTTGGATGCTGCCTGACCTGCTGCGCTTTTCCAGCAACACATTTTCAGCTCTGATCTCCAGCATCTGCAGTCCTCACTTTTTCCCATGATATCAGCTGGCAAAGTAAGTGGTGGAGGCTGGTATATTTACAACATTTAAAAGACATCTGGATGGGTATATGAATAGGAAGGGTTTAGAGAGATATGGGCCAAGTGCTGGCAAATGGGACTAGATTAATTTAAATATCTGGTCGGCGTGGATGAGTTAGACTGAAGGGTCTGTATTCATGCTGTACATCTCTAGGACTCTATAATTCCAGAAAGCTTCGAAGAAAATAATTCACCTGGTAAAACATCAAAGGACAGCTGTCAACGTACAGGCAACAACGTTTCATCATTGAAAATATCAAAAGAACTAAGACAAAAAGAGGAAGAAAGAAAATAACTTTCCATCTCCCAAATTTTGTTTATCCTGTTTATACTCTTTCCCACCCATAGTTAAACCATTTGTCTTCTGTTTGTCTAAATTGTGATTTGGCTTTTAAAGGGGTACAGTTTAAATTGCAAAAAATAGAAATCTATTTTTTACATTGTTCTTGGTAAAGTAAGTGTGTTACAATAATTTTGTCTTGCTGTTACTGAAGAAATCTGATGCAGTTTGTTTTTGTCCTGGGTAGCAGTCAATTTGTTTTTGGTGGTCTCATTGGGAATATATATCTTGGAACAATATATAGAGTAGTGGATTATGATTATTGACATACTATTCCTAATTAAGATGCAACAATACTAGATGTTTATTGTTTCAATATTACTGATCATACTTGCAAATGGCATTATATCATAAATTGGGACTGGCACTATTGTTTTCTGTCCCATAACTACATAATTGTGGCATGTTCTTATCAGAATACCCGTATTCCTTATGCTGCCTACCAAAAGATAATTATTTTGAATTCACTTCTCTTTATGGTTGATGAACTAGATAAATACTTATAGATATCTTAAATAATTACAAATTTGAGAGTCCAGCTTTAAATCAACAAACGATACAGTGAGCTGTACTTTTCAATACATTCATTCCTTGATATATGAAATAATTGAAGTAGAATTTGTTTTTTCTCTAAACATTAATCATAAAACAAAATGCAATTTAGTAGCTTAACCTTTCCAGTCTCAATACACAGACAAGTTGAAAAGCAGACACTTGCTGGCTATAAAGCTCACAGACAACCCTGAGTAAGAAGTGTTACAAGCAATCTCGAAGATGACATTCCTATATGTCAAGCTATTGATCACAGAGGGCTTCAACCAGAGTCCTATCTTCTATTCAAAGTACTCAGAAAGGACTCTCAAAATCAGTTACTATTCTAGATTGAAGGGCTAACCGTTGCTGTATATAATCAAGAAGCTTCCTCAGCTCTGCCTTGTTGCCTTTTTAACTGTGAGAATTGTATGGAACACCAATCACTTACAAATAAGTTGTAAGTGATTGCAATATAAGTTTCCTCAGTAAAGGAGATTTGCTGAAACTGAAAGAATCTACAAGACATTTGTGAAGGCAACTTTATTAAATAGTGCAGAAATTCAGTCATCAAGAAGAGAGTAACAACGACTAGAAACAAATGAGATGCAAATGCTAAGAAGAATATTTGGAGTTATAAGAAAGGACAAGGTCAGGAACCAGAACATCAAGAAAGCAATGAATATTGCAGAAGCATTGAAGAAAATAGCTGAGGAAAGGCTGAAATGTTATATCGCAGATAAAAAAACATGTAATAAAGTGAATGATGGACATGTCTCTGCCAAGGAGAAGCAGAAGGCTGAAGGCCAGATGGAAACATGTGTTACTAAAATAACTATGTACAACAGGATTAGAAGAGAAATAGGTGATTGAACGTAGACAGAGAAAGGTGATCCAGCAGCACTGTGGCAACAGTAAATAAAATAGGAGAAGCCATAAGAAGACAATAGATGAAAGCCCTGACTATAGCAACCTCTACACCCACCCCAAACCTATAATTTTCATTTGCATGATTTAGAGACTCTAAACATTGTGATGAGATTTTACAGCATCAGACCAAAAAAAAGTTATTATTCTCTGTTTACTATATTCAAATTAATATTCTATCCCCAGAAGCATAATTTTCCTGTGTTATGTGGCTTCATTAAAAGTTTCCTGACAATATACAAATATGTAATATCAACTATACTTGTTTTATGCATTGAGTGATAAGTATTTTGAAAAGATATAACCTCACTTTCATGAATCCATACTGACTGTTCTAAAAGGTATGAGTTTTAAAACCTCCTCTCGTTGTTTTACCCAGAGCAATTAAGAACACTCTCGTCCCATGAGCAAAAAAAAAATCACAATTCAACAAGCTTGCATTTTTTAAAAAAAGTTATAACATGCTAAATAAGTATGAGACACTCCCTCAAAGTTACAGAAGTATCTGATATCTAACTTTTCTGTCCTCAAACATAAACCCTTCCACTAAGGCTTTTCCTTGGTTTACTGCAGACTCCGTGTAAAGATGAAAATAATGCTCCACTCTGTAGAACACAAGAATGACAGCAATATGTCAGTCAATTTTTCAGTTCTGTTTGAAACAGTGTGATTTTCAGAGAGGTTTTTGGAGCTTCTGTAACTATTTTCTAATTGATTATTTGTTTCAATGCTTTATGGTATACCAACTTCCTCAATTTGTTCAAATTCTAACTTTATTCAGCTTATAGTTCTTTTGACGATTAGAAATGCATTTACTGCTATTTAGTACCAGGTTTGATTTTGAAGGGAGTGGGATGCAAAATCAGGCAGGCAGTCACTACCTTCCCATCCACCACAAGCTAATTCCCATAATAGTATGGGAGTCAAAATTGACAGTCTTCCCCCCATATGTTAAGTAAATAGTTAAGAGTCAGTTGAATTTGTAAAAAGACCACAAAATCAAAGTAGTTAGTCTGTCTTCTTTTTAAACTTTTAAAACTGCAAGAAGGAAGTGTAGGGGTATTAAATTTGAAGGGTGTTCTTCATCAATCTGGGCCAAAATCCCTAAAAGATAGTATTCCCATTGCTTCCTACCCACACAGCTTTTAAAACCCACTGCTCCACACCCCTCATCTTAGATAGTAAACCTTGACCTGACCTGGATCTGGTGAGCAATTACTGGATCCTGAGTTCCCACTTGCTTTGTGGTCCTGCCTGCAGTCCTAGCAGAACCCATTATGGACTCTCATTGCTGCCAGGACTGTTGGGGCTACCAGCCAATCTGATTGATCAGCAGCAAAGAGGATGATATTTTCACCCTAATGAGAGGCACAAGTCCCACTCAGTAATAACTGAGCACACTTGTAACACTTCATGGTTTTGGGGCATGCTTGTTCTCTCTTAGTCACCAACTTTCCTTCTGGCTGGATTGAGGTGTGGAGGTTGTAATGAGCCATCTTTCCTCCAGTAGATTTATGGCCTGAATGGCAGGATCTATTGAAAGTCATATTCTTCTCAATATTTATATTTTTTCTGGAAGTAAATTCTTCAACTACTCTTGAAAGTAACTTTAGAATTCCAGAAATGTAAATATGGAACTATCCTTCCAAACCATCTGTGACAGGAAGGACATGGATCAGGGATGACTGAAAAGATAGTCATACACGAACAAAAATGCTTAAGAAATAGCGTTAATCAGTTCTCTAAATCCATGTGCGGAAAATAATGTGATGCTTTCCTAATTATAGCAAAAACTAAACAAGCCTTGTTAAAATTGAACTATTTTGATTTGAAAAGTAATATTTTAGACTCCAGCTATTATTCATCATTTTAAAAATGTTGTTTATTTTTAATGAATGAGTATTCGTTCATTAAAGTGCTAACGTCGTGAAGCCCGAGATCAGAAATTTCAGTGATACTGGGAAAATAGGAATCGAATTTGCTCCTTTTTGACAGCTTCTCTAAGTAAAATAAATGTTTGAATAGGCAGGAACCTTCACAAACCATTACTTGTAATATAATTTCAGATTTTTTAATTTGCTTTGAAATGACAACTCAATTTTTCAAAAACTATCAATTTTTAAGTCAATTTTGAAAATAAACATACTAATAAAAAACAATTGGAATTTTTTTATCCTCTCTTGAATAAGAATAGTTTAATCTATTATTTTAAAAAGATACAGTGTATTGAAAAAGTACAATACCTGTTCTTGCAAAATTTTGTTCACTTTAGAATATGGGGTTTGAATATCCACATCAATTAATGTTGCCAACATCACAGTAGCTTGAAAAAATGGTGATAGGTACCTTATTCCTTATTCGTTCCCTTTTAGATCCCATGTCATCATTTTTGTCTTCTTTACTCAGTTTTTCTATTTTCTCAGTACTGAACATGTAGCTGAGGCTGTCTCCCTTCTTTTCTCTTTCCTGTCCATGGTCTTTCCCTCTTTTTGTTTCTTCTTCTTTTGTTTTCATAGCCCTCTCTACTTCATAACGCTCTTTTTGCTTTCTGCGCTCATCCTCACGACGCCTCTGTCGCTCTCGTTCTCGTTCTTTTTCCCTTAATCTTCTTTCCCGTTCCCTCTCCCTACGTTCTCTATCACTATCATTTGGCTGTCTGTGTAAAAGAAAATTCAAAGTTAGTTTTATTTCTATTTGAATGGTTGTATACAATGGCATATATATTTAATAATCTATCAAGGCAGTTAGCAACTTTATTTATGGAGCTCAAATTACACAGAGCAGCTATAATTTTATATTACAATTCTGAAGACTAAACCTAAGTTTTGGAAAAAGGTAAAACAATGTGAAGCTTCACTGCCATAAGCATTTGCTGCTGTACTAAAAATGAAGGCTTGTCTCATGTAAATTTTAATCATAACTGACTGATTAACTAACTTCAATGAAAAGAAAAATCATAGATTATATGATTAGTGACTGGTTTATTTTACATTAGCTTCTAATGATAAAATTATATCATCTGATGAAAAAATGTAGTTTTAAGCACAATAAATTATTCATTTCAGGCCAATTACTTACAATTTCTATTTTAAAGAAGACATGTATTAATAACTGTTAATTGGAATTGTTAGCATTTCTGAAACTTCTCAAATGTTGCATTTTTGTATCATTGTCTACAGATCATGTTACTGACATCAACAGACAGTCATTTTCAGATTAATTGCATATAAACAGAAAATTTCCAATTATTTGATAACTGTAACTTAAAACAATTACATCATGTTGGTCACCTTTTAGAGGGTAAACCATTTATTAAGTCTTCCACTTCTTTTGAGTGAAAATAACTGCGGTCCTTGTCTTAAACAAATCAGGGCTCTGAATAAAATGTTTTTAATAAATGTAAATAAACGCACATAACATTTGTATCACTTCTCTGTATATCAAACAATGAGAAATAACTATGATATTGAGAAATACAGAGAAAATACAATAATTAAAAGAAACACTGACTGAAAAAATTGTAGTTTTTGCTATTAAAGAAATTTTAGAATTTCAAACATTTTAAAAAGCAAACTCCACTTTCCAGCTTGATTTAGTAATGAAAATAATGTTAAAACCACAAATTTGGCTGTGTTGTATATGAAAATGTTTGTAATGGCAAATTAGTCACAACAATAGCACAATTATAAATGAGTCATAAAAATAATTCAAGCAATTTTCAAAGTATTTTTCTGTTAAACTTAACAATATATTTGACATAGTTGTCAATTTTTTTCAAAATCATCAAAATCATGGTGTTCACTTTCATGATTGAAATATCAGTTTAGCCAACAATGAAAGACTTTGCTGTTTATATCATACGATTGTATTTGTTAAAACTCACTTATCTTTGACATCTTTCTGCGAAATCTCTGGCCGTTTTCCTTGCAGGTTTCCTGGGCAACACAATTTTTCCCATTTTCCTTTTCCATTGTCACCATCCTCCGTTTTCTCCTTCCTTTTGTCCGAGTCTTGTTCCTCCTCTTTATCAGCCTTTTTTAATAACTAAAGATTACAATGTAATGCAATAACAAAGGTAGATTATAAAACTTACACTTAGGGGTTATTTTAAACCTTTATATTTCAGAATTATTTTGGCTTATTTACCTTAGATTATGTTCATGTGTATGAACTCTCCAAACCTTCAAGGAACTGTCAAACTTGCCATGATCTCTAGGTAAACCTTTAATGGTGACATACCCAGTAAGCAAACATCAAAACTTGTCTGGGAATTGCTCTAAGCTACCAGACTGTTTAACGCTTCCACAGTGCTTCAGAACAACATTATATTTCAAAGTTTGAAGACAAAAATAAAGTAGAAATCCAAATGACTTCTGGGAAAACAGGGCTTGAAGAACAACGAATTTTTATTCTTCATTTCAGGTCAATTAGTATAAATAAAAGCAGGCCAATGTTAACTACTGAACACTTCACAACCTTCTTGAAGACTGTATCTGGATAGGCAACACAGCCTTTTGACTTACAATCTTTGCTGCACTGAAGAGCATCAAATCTCCCTGACTATACCATTCCCAACTACCACAACATAGCTTTATGCTCATCACCCCCCAAGTTGAAATGCTTCCTATACATGATGCCATAGTCAGTTAGCTCAACCACACTCATTCCAAAGTACCAAAAGAATCTCAAACCTCTTGGACAATTGCAAAAACAGAATCTCCATTCCTGTACTGTGGGTGCCCTTACTTTCCTCAGCTACAGACACACTGTCACTGACCAGAAACAGAAGCAGAATGTGCTTTAATTAAATGTTTAACTCAATTACTCATTTCCTTTTTATACTTTTATCAAATTTACCGCTAGTCCTATGCTATTTTGAACTTTAGGAATAGAGTAGGCTTTAACTTACCAGATACTCACCAAGCTAGCTAGCTTCTTTCCCTGTCGTCATTTAAGAACGAATTTCTACAGGATGAAAAACTTCAAAAAGCCAAAGCAAGGCATCTCTAGCCCCCTTTCCCCTAATTTCCATATGCACATTACCACTGTTACGCTGATCAACACCACAATCAGTGGGAAATTGCATCGAGATCCCTGTATTTAAATACATCTGAAATGAAAGAGTTAGCTGGCATCAGGTACAGAAAAACAATTAAGTTGCTTTCCTTAAGTGAACAATGTCAGCTTCTCTTTCAGTAGAAACCTTATAAAAACCTGCATAGCACTGGGAAATTTAGAATTTAAACAATAAAAATTCAGATGAATGTTAGATACAACCAAATTTGATCATTACAGTGATTAAGACTTCTTTACTCATCCAAATGCCAGCACTTAAATGGAGATTACAATGAAAATTCATGCAAACTGTAATAATTAACATTAAAATTATTCTTGCAGCATAAAGGGACATAGAAAACAAGTTAATAACTGTCAATTTGAACTTTTCAAACATTTCACCAAATGGATTAGTTATTTCTACTTACTTTGCCATCTGACAAAGGTTTAAAAATTAAGAAAGGACATAGCATATATACTTGTGTATAGGTAGATCTCAGGTATAAGTTGACCTTAGTTTTTCAGGGGTCTCTTCCTAACCACATATGCAGCCTGGATGACTGGAATGAATTATTCAGTGGTGCAACTGATCAGGACAGTGAATTTGAAGGATTCTAATAGACTTTTGCACGTACCGGTAACTTTTGTTTTCAGCAGCTATCCCATAATATTTGTGATATACAGTGAGAAGAGTTTTTTTTGCTACGAATATCAGTTTTTTGATGTAAAATGTTTATGATATGTTATTAGATTGACAAAGTAGACATAGAAAGGATGTTTCCTCATGTGAGGCAATCTAGAACAGAGATCATAGTTTTAGAATAAGTAGCAGATTTAGAACAGAGATGAGGAGAAATTACTTCTCAAAGGCTTGTAAATCTGTGGAATAAACTATCCCAGAGAGTGATGGATGCCAGGACATTGTATACATTTAAGAAGGAGATAGCCTGGTTTTTAAATGAGTAATAGGTTGAAGGGTTATGAAGAGCAGACAGGAAAGTGGAGCTGATGTCAAGATCAGCTATAATCATATCAAATGGCAGAACAGGCTCGAGGTTGAATTGCCTATTCCTGCTCCTAATTTATATGTTTTACCAAATTTTGTTTTGTTTAAAAATGTAAAATCCAGTAGTGTAGTTGTGTTGACTAATTGCTCGACATTGGGATTTCTTCTTTAAACATTCATAGCACAATTTTGACTTTGTAACCCTGATTCCTTAATTGTTACATGAGCTCTTAGGTGACAACCTTGCCCAGTATCCCAAATACAATGAAATAAAGTATACAAATATGTTTCCAATTTTGACAAGATGCAAGGTTTGCATGAAATATGGTTATCTAATTTTCTTTTAAAAGTCATCAAAGGAACCATTCCTAAAACAATCTTAATCATTGCAGGACTTTTTAAAACACGGCTGCTGCATCTTAATTATGGCTGTTGCTTTTCTTATTTCACTGTTTCACAAACTAATGTGAGAACAGAAGTGTAAAATTGAATATCATAAGTTTTAAAAAAAATTGTGAAATGCTTAGTGTGTTTTCTGGCAAAATATCCCTGATAAGGTCAAGCTTTAAGCTCTGCCTGTGCAATTTTAATTAATTACCGCCTTGGTGGCATTACGGGTGCAACAACTAATCTCAATGGTTCTAAACTCAGGAAATAAAGGTTAGTCAATAATTAACAGTTCTGGCATGAAATACCCATATTTACATACCATTTAGGGACAGGGTCAATTGTAACATCCTTGTAATCAAATAATCTGCTACCAATCTTATCAAAGCTTTTAACTTGAATAGCCACACGCATGAAGAATCAGTTGGTAAGGAGATGCAATATCTCATGATTTGTATACTTTGCAATATAAAAGTGAAGGGGTACTGGTGAGGACCAGAATCGAACAGTGTGGTGCAGTCCTCATTTTCTCCGCTGGTGAGGAGCATACTCATTTTAAGAAATATTTGTCCTATGCTATTGGGGACATTGTGCAAAGGTAAATGTAAATTGTATGTTTCATCAAGATACCAAAAACAGAAAGAATAATATATTTAAAAGGTGCTAATAATCTACAAAGATATGAACCTTAATTTTTATTTCTTCTTTTCTTTCCTTCTCTGCTATTTTTTTCTGTTTTTCTGCTTCTTTCCTTTTACGCCTTTCTTCCTCTCTACGTTTTCTTTTTTCTTCCTCTCTTAAACGTTTTTTCTCCAGCTCCCTCCTCCTCCTCTCTTCTCTTTTCTCCTCTCTGATTCGCTGGAATATAACAAGTTTAATTGAGCAAAATACCAAGTTTAGGACCAAATGCTAAAGTTTATAGTGAACATAGGATTAAAAATAAAGTTCCACCTGTTTTTCAAGCTTCTTGTTTTTAATATACTCCAGAAGTGGTG
This sequence comes from Chiloscyllium plagiosum, assembly GCF_004010195.1. NCBI lineage: Eukaryota > Metazoa > Chordata > Chondrichthyes > Orectolobiformes > Hemiscylliidae > Chiloscyllium > Chiloscyllium plagiosum. The sequence continues at coordinate 70,353,304 of NC_057715.1, forward strand.
TGGTTCTCCTGGCTGGGAATAAGGCAGGAATCAAATTTAGTTTTCCAAACCAATCAATTCTAGATCACTCCTTTAAAATGAAATATGTTGGCACAGCTTAAAATCATTTCATGCAAAACTGTATTGCTATTACATCTCTTAAAAGAATCTCATTAATATTTAATTCAAAAATAGATTCGGATTAACTTCAATATCAATAGGTTTTGTTAATTGCTAATCATTTTTTAAAAACTAAGTACATCACTGAGGAGGCCATTCTGTTAATTATTAAGACTGTTGTTTTTTGAATTAACCCAATTAACATTGTGGAACAGATCTCAAACTGACAATACTGAAGGAAGTGCGATTATGCAGTGGTTCAGTAGTCACAATCGTGACTTTAAAGCAACTGCGCACCTGTGTTCTTGTAGACACGCAGCTGCTTCCAAGTTCTGCTTACACCTTTAAGTTCCTGGCTATAGACATTCTCCAGTGTTAGGAATTGGTCTGTACCCACTAGCAATGCAAAAAACAAAATTTCAGGCTGTACATATAAACCAAGATATGGAGTAGTTACTGAGCCCAGTACTGCAAGGAATCACAGAATTCACAAAACAGAAAGATGCCATCCAGCCCATTCTGCCTATGCCAAGTCTAGCTCCTTAACTAGCACTTTAACTGTCATCCTCTGCCCTTCCTTCATTATTCAAAACTAAGAATGATAGATTTATACATGCATTGTCTATGATGCAACGGTTATAGGAAGAGTGAGATAGGATGAACAAAACTGTGTGCACATTTATACCGGTCAGTTTAGAGCAGACAAATTAATGTATTCAATTAGTAGGCTGATACTGCCCAATATCGGGGAATATTCAAACTGCCTAGCTATTCACTAAAGAGACATATTATTTTAAATGTACATAAGAGTTGGTTGTCTGGTTGAAGGATGATGATTACATCTTAATCAGATCAGACTGTGGGACATTTCTGCATATGATCCATTAGTTCAATATGCAAGAGGCAGATATAAACAATATTAAAGAAAGAATGTGCATTTATAGAGCATTTCACATAACCTTATAGGCAATGAACTGTAGTCTCTACAGTCCTTTGGTCAGAAAAACAGAAATGGAATTACTGAGTATTTCTTCAATGCTGAGAATCCGGGCAGTGTTGAACTTCAAAAGGACTTGGTTGTCCTTGTTCCTTAATCACTGAAAGTTAATATACAGGTACAGTCAGCAATTAAGGTAGATGGTCTATTGGACTTTTTTTTTTACAGGAAGATTAGAGGATAGGAGTAAAGATATCTTACTGCAATTACAAACAGCCTTCATGGGACCACTCTTGGAATATTGTGTGGATTTACCAGAGGAAATACATACTTACCAGAGAGACAGTGCAAGAGTTTCACCAAACTAATTCTTCGTAAAGAGGGATTGTCCCGCAAGGAAATTTAAATTTAGGGTATCTATATTCTCTCGAGTTAATAGGAATGAATGGTGATCTTATTCAAATATAAGCATTCTTACAAGGCTTGGAAGGATAAATGCTGTGAACATGCCTGCCCTGGCAAGGGTTGTCCAGAACCAGGGGCAAGATTTGTGGTTGAATTGTGTAAAAGATCTGATGAGGCCCAGGAATACCTTGCTGCATTTTTAATGTATCTACTTGACACAGAAGCAAGTTTCTCTCTAAGCAGTTGCGAGTTGCCAATAAAGGGAGATTATAAATTGTCAAACACCTTATTGAAGTCACAGCTCACCTCATTAATATACAGCTTCCTATTCTACCAAACAAACCTTTTAAACTAGACATCATAAGTTCTCAAAATACAAGTCAGACTGGATACTGGTATTTTCAGCTCACTGCTGGTTGCAAACAGCCAATTAGCAGTCAAATGACTAGGCAGTTTGTCTTCTGGTCAGCAGCCTCAGTCAAGAGAGTATACATCCTGCTGATTGACAATGTGCTATATCAATTTCACACCTGCAACATGCCAACAGCTTATGCAGCAAACCTACCGTATATGTAACAAGCAAGCAGCTATGTCTCAATGTCTTAGGAGAGTGGTCCTAATAAAGTTCATAGAGGCACCTGCCAGTCAGTCAGTTCTGACACAATAAGTCAAGAGCAGCCTTTGATTCCAGTCCAGGGGATTGGCCACAGTCAGAGGCCCAATCAGAGTATTCCCAGTGCGGGGATCTGTATCTGTCCTGTCCATGGAATGGGACATGGTCAATCCTGTGGCTCTATAGCTGCCAGCCCGTGTGTGGGTGGCGCTAATTTGGCTGGGCGGATGTACATGACTCTCTCAGGGTTTTTTGGAATTTCTTGTCCTAGCTGCCCAGTGAGGTGGCTGAAGGGGGTAGACCATGGTCAGTCAGACTAGGGAAATTAGTGGAAATGGAGGTGGGGAAGAACAAAATGGGTAGCTGTCATGGGAAGGAGGCTTTAGAACCGGGGGGGGGGGAGGCTTCTTGGTGAAGGGAAGGGGGAGTGATAACAATGAAGGGAGACAATAAGGTGGGATGGAAATGGGGTATTGTGGAATGGGAACAGTGTATAACTCTACCAGGCATGGTCACCTCATATACCAAGCGCTGAGATAAAGACAGGCTCATGCAGGTTCATGTAGAAAAGTTGAATTGGGACCTGGAGAGGTTCAAGGCCTGTGGGCTGTTATGGTAGACCTATGAGGAATCGATCTGGATGTACAAAGCTTCGTCCACATGAGACTGAGGCTGGACGCCACTATTCCACCATATTGAAAATTGGAAGTACACCACACTATGGCTGCAACAACACCTGAAATGGACAACTTAAAAAGTTAAGTGCCACAACCTTTGGGGGGTGGGGTGGGGGGGTGGGGGTACCAGATCCAATGATATGAGGTCCTTCAGAGGGAAACAATATCACACACAGACCCACGCACTGCAAAGGACACAGACCTGCAGGGTTCCTAATCCCTGGCAATCCTGATGCTCTGGTCAACACTTTTGCTCTTCCATCCAGTTCCAGCATACTCAGTTTTTCGCTGACTGTAGGAAAAATTGGTCTAAAACCGAAGTCCAAGACTGGTAGTGGTGGCGGGGGAAGAGAGGAAATAGGACATTGGGCTCCTTACTCCCTATGAAGAAGTTGTAGATCTGAGTGGAGAAGAGCACAACTGCTTATACAACATGGAGATATTGTGATGGACAACCAACAAAGGAAGCTTCATTGCACTGTATTACCATTCACTCTGCACAAGATTTTCTGGATCCTCCACAACCTATTTCCCCTCTCTTCTTATACATGCACCAATGGGACCCAGTGAACTTCCATAAAGAAACCAGCACTGGAAACCCACAGCTCCATCTCTTGAGGAGGAAATCAGTTGAAGTACCTAAAGGTGATGCACTTGCAAGATATTCACCTGCACCATCACCGCAAGCTTTCATCTCACTGTGTACACTTTCAAAGTTAGAGAACACATGCTGTTGAGCACATCACTGATGTATTTCTGCTGCTGGTCGAGAAAGAAATGCCCCAGGTCTCTGGCAATCAGAGGACTTCTAGAGACCAGACACCTACTCAGCTCCACACTGAAGATAACTCTATAGTCTTAGCCAATATTAACTTGGTCAAATTCCAGAAATAAGCACAGGAACATGAGACAATCGTCAGAGGCACTTGTAACCTGGAACAAAAGATAGAGGAAACCAGAAACATTATCAGTACTGCCATCTGTGAGTCTAACTGCCTTCATGGACAGGTTGGCAATTGCATTAGAAAGCCAAGTCCAGCATACTTGGTGTCTGCCAGATACACGCACATAGACATGCACCTCATTGTTCTAGCTATGGGTGCTCAGAATTAGTGGCAAGGCAAGAAAAAAATGAGAGACTGCAACCTCCTTTGCACAAGCAACATTAACGCTTTTTCTCGCTTCATGAATCCTACAAAACCAGCAGACTTTCTCCAGCACTTTGTTTTTGATTCAGATCTGCAGAATCTGCAGTTCTCAGTTTTATTACTTGGATGTGATAGCCTAATACCTTAAGAAAACCTGATGTGTTACCTAACCTTAGTGTTGTGTATTATGTTAATACACGTTCTTAATAATAGCTGGCATTTACTCCAACAGTCAGTCAGGTAAAATGCACATACTTGTAAGTGGGATCCTTTGAAGTAAAATCACAAGGCTCACGAGACATCAAAAGGCCAAAGACTGCAAAAATATCAAGGCCCATCTATCCTTTGTACTAACCGGGGCGGGGGGGGGGGGCTCTTTGCCAGATTACTAAAAGAATCTTAAACAATTGAGGGAAGTCCAAACCCGCTCAATCTTTCTGGTAATGGGTTTCAATTAGGGTAGCTCTGGCTTCTTAGGCTATATAATGTATTGCTGTGCCATGCTCTTTGAATGGCCCTCCTGGTCAACATCCTGATCCTTGGCCTTGTCTTTATCCTCAGAAGATTACTGCCATTCTGCATTTTCCCAATGTCCAGAAAGTCCCTGTTCCCCCACTTCATCAGCTTCAGGTGCAGAGGGCACAGAATGCCACAATGAGACAGGATATGTTTATTGGGCAATACTGCAAAACTCTCTGTCAGAATAGTTCACACAATGAAACCTCATGTTACAGAAGCTTATGGTCTCCACTCTGCCACTGGTGGAAGTGTCAGAAGTGTTATAACTTTATCCTGTATTAGCCTGAGGATTTTGTAAAGACATTATCAGCCATGTTGAAAGGGTACCCCTAGGCTCCTAGCAGCCTTCACTGCATGGATCAAGGACATTGAAAGGAGACAGGAGTGTACGAGTTCACTAGTAAGAGTCATGGCAGCCTCACGATAATATGCTGCAGGCCTCCAGAGTTTGGCCTCAATGGTCACATACAATTTGGATACCTGTTAATTGGAAAGCTTTTCTATTGACAAACTCTTGATGGTAGGCCACTCTCAAAGCAACATGAGTGCAGGTGATAGCACCCTGCACCAAAGGGAAGCCAGTGATGGAGGAGAATCCCACTGTCCCAGCTGCTTGATTCTCATTGTCACAGGGGAATGATGTGAAAAGCTGCATTTTGGAGAAAAATGGCACATATTTGAGTGGAGGATTTGGCGATGCCTCAAAAGGTCCTGAGTTGCTCCTTAAAATATGCAGCTGACCTAAAGATTGAGGGCCTCTTCAACCTTGATGACCACTGGAATGGGATGGCACCCAGTCCTTCTAAGCACAAGTCCTCTTCCAACAGATAGTACAGTTTGTTGATGATGTCTTTCAGACAGTTGAACATGACAGCAATGCTTGTAACGCTGAGGTCTCATTCTCTGCTTTCTTGGTCCATCTTTATCTACCTTTGCAGGCAGCGTCTAGAGTTTGCTGGACTTGTTGACAAAATTGTAATCACTGTCTCCTCCTACATTGCCTTTGGAATTGCACCAAGGCGACAAAGACTCCAATGTGGGATCTGTGAGCAGATAATCTGTGGGGAATGTCAGAAAGATAACACTATTTTATTGAAGGAATTCCTGAGCCCTCACATCTGAAGCAATGAAACCTCATGTTATACCCTCATACAATGTGGTATGGCAGCTTCTCCAGGAGCTCACAGTCATGTCACCATAAGGATGTCCAAAGTATGTGGCCTTATTCAATTGTATGTTTGCACAACCAAAGTTCTCATGGTACATTGGAACTGGAATTCAACCAGTAAAACCAAAAAACTCTCCCACCCCCAAGAAAAGACTCCCTTCCACATCACTGACCACATCCTTGCATACCTATATTTTAGCATATGAATCTGGTAGCTATGTAGCATTGCTTCCATTGTTTGGACTGTAGTTGTAGAATGGAAGCATCAGGTTCTACTTTTAAGTGTCTTTCTCATCATTTCTCACACCATGTCAGGGTAGGGAAGATTCCATACAGAGTTAAAGTTTAATGCCCAATAATATCTTTCTTCACAATGAAAGAGGTGAAAAAGTGACCTGTTTTATTTTCTTTTTTTTTATTTGTAGCATGGGTGTCATTGACAAGATGAACATTTGTCGTCCATCTCTAATTACCCTTGAACTGAGGACTTGCTAGGCCATTTTTGGGCGCCATGAAAAGTCAACTATGTTATTGACAGTCAGGATTCACATGCAGGCCAGAACAAGAAAGAATGACAGATTTCCTTCCTTAAAGGTCATTAGTAAATCAGAAAGGTTTTTCCAAGATCCAATATAGTTAACATGGTCAGCATCACTGAGAAGATTTTCAAGGTTGATTAATTGAAGTTAAATTTCACCACTACTATGGTGGGATCTGAATCCATGTTCCTAAAGCATTAGCCTGGCAAATCTAGAGACAAAATCACTATGTCATCATCTGGCCTTTCAACTGTAGAAAGAGATGGGGAAAGTTCAGGAGAGAATTAAAAAGTGTGAGATTTCAAGGTGTCACAGAGTGGCAATAATTGTAAAGAGAAAGATCCAGAGCTATTATTAATAGTAGGTAGCAGAATACAAGACAACTTTGCTGAAAGCAAGAACAAGAAAACGAGACCCTGATGGCCAGATGGGAAATGTAGGACAGTTTATGGTCTGAAGTTGTTGAACTTTTGTTGAGTCCAGAAGGCTGTAAAATGCTTAACAGAAAACAAGGCTCTGTTCCTCCAGCCATCCCAAGTCTACTGCATGTTCCAGTGAAGCCTGTGCCATCTTTGGAAAGTTCATTTCTGCAATCTGATAACATGGATGCCACTTTCAGAGCTACACTGGCACCACCCCCCACCTTTTTCTCTGCTACATCGATGACTGTATCGGCGCTACCTCGTGCTCCCACGAGGAGGTTGAACAGTTCATCCACCCCGACCTCAAATTTACCAACACCTTCCACCCCGACCTCAAATTTACCTGGACCATCTCAGACTCCTCCCTCCTCTTCCTAGACCTCTCCATTTCTATCTCGGACGACCGACTCAACACGGACGGTTATTATAAACCAACTGACACCCACAGCTACCTAGATTACGCCTCCTCCCACCCTGCCCCTTGTAAAAATGCCATCCCATATTCCCAATTCCTTCACCTCTGCCGCATCTGCTCCCAGGAGGACCAATTCCAATGCCGAACAACCCAGATGGCCTCCTTCTTCAAAGACCGTAATTTCCCCTCAGACGTGGTTGACGATGCTATCCACCGCATCTCTTCCACTTCCCGCTCCTCCACCCTTGAACCCCGGCCCTCCAATCGTCACCAGGACAGAACCCCACTGGTCCTCACCTACCATCCTACCAACCTCCAGATACATCGTATCATCCTCCGTCATTTCCGCCACCTCCAAACAGACTTCACCACCAAGGATATATTTCCCTCCCCTCCACTATCAGCGTTCCAGAAAGCCCACTCCCTCCGTGACTCCCTTGTCAGGTCCACACCCCTCACCAACCCAACCTCCACTCCCGGCACCTTCCCTTGCAACCGCAAGGAATGCAAAACTTGCGCCCACACCTCCCCCCTCACTTCCCTCCAAGGCCCCAAGGGATCCTTCCATATCCGTCACAAATTCACCTGCATCTCCACACACTTCATTTACTGCATCCGCTGCACCCGATGTGGCCTCCTTTACATTGGGGAGACAGGCCGCCTACTTGCGGAACGTTTCAGAGAACACCTCTGGGACACCTGGACCAAC
>NC_057715.1:70360978-70371048 GCF_004010195.1 Chiloscyllium plagiosum
GCCCCCAACCCCTCTCCAGCCTATCACCCTCACCTTAACCTCCTTCTACCTATCGCATTCCCAACGCCCCTCCCCCAAGTCCCTCTTCTCTACCTTTTATCTTAGCCTGCTTGGCACACCCTCCTCATTCCTGAAGAAGGTCTTATGCCCGAAACGTCGATTCTCCTGCTCCTTTGATGCTGCCTGACCTGCTGCGCTTTTCCAGCAACACATTTTTCAGCTCTGCCACTTTCAGATCAAAGGTAGCCAAGTTTTAGTTTCAAGTTATGGATTTCCTATACCAGTGTCATAAATGGAGATAGATGTTTTGCTTACGGTACAAGGTATAACATTAGGTTTACAGTAGTTATGGAAAGAAACAAGAAATAAAGACAAAAATCCTCAAGTGGAAAAGGACAAATTTCAGTCAGTTGCAAGAGTTGACTGGAAGATAAAACAATAAAATGAGTACTAAGAAGTATTCAAGAAGGGAAGACATCATTTGGGCATAGATTAAAAACATTCCCAGGACAGGCTAAGGAAGGATATCCAAAGCTAGATTCCCTGGATGACTAAAGGCATTGAAATTAAAATGAAACAGAAAAAGTAGGATAATTGCAAGCTGAATAGACAAATACAGATCAGAATTGAAAAAGGAAGAGGGTCAAAGAAGATTGTATAGAAAGGTTTAAAATTTACCATAAAAATGATCACTGACCACTTTAATAAACACAGAGTAAAAGGAAGGTCACATAAAAGGTAGAGTCAAAAAAAAGTTCATGAAGGAAATCTGCCATAGAATGTAAAAGGCATGGTGAGATGCAAAATGAGTACTTTACATTTGTTTCTGCAAAAACAAAATGCTGTCAATGTCACAGGGAAAGAGATAGGAGTGGAGAAATTGGATAAGATAAAAACAGCAAAGGAAGAGATTGTCAGCTTTCAAAGTTGATAAAATGACAGGACTGGATAAGAAGCATCCTTCGTTGTTGTGAGAAGGGTGGCAATACTGGAAACTCTAATCAGAATCCTTCAATCCTTCTTTGATTTGGAAGGGACACCAGAGAACTGGAGTGTTGCAAATGTTTCACGTGTTGAAAAATTTGCCTACAGTGGAAAAACTGACTCTATAATCTAGGAAAATATTAACTGTCACTTGGAAAATCATAGGTTAATGAAAACAGTCATCATAGATTTATTAAACCCAAAAGAATTTGACTGACTTTTTTGATAAATCAAGAGAAAGCATTGTTGAGAGTGGCTGATGAACTTTCAACAAGCATTTGACAATATGCCAAGGTGCAGACGGTGCTCAAAATTTCTCTCCAAAGGCCAATGATGAAGTGAATCAACAATGGATCAGATGTGCTAATTCAGCCTTCTCTAAACTAACACAATGAGAGTTTGACAAAAAGACTTCCCAAATCCCCAGGTTAACAGAAGTCCTTGAGTATGGAGTAATTGCAATGACCATTTTACCGCACTGCATTGAGATTTAGACTGTATGTTGTCCAAATAAGTGCACTAGAAGAAATTCCATCAGCAACTACATCCTCCAGATTCAGTCAAAGGCCTGTAAAATTCCAGCAAAATCAACTTTGATGGTTTGGAACCTGTCTAGATGGCTGATAAGTGTCTCTCCAAATAGAGAGACACTTATTCCTGAAGAAGGGCCTGTGCCCGAAACGTCGAATCTCCTGTTCCCTGGATGCTGCCTGACCTGCTGTGCTGTTCCAGCAATAAAGTTTCAACTTTGATCTCCAGCATCTGCAGACCTCACTTTCTCCTCTCTCCAAATAGGCCCTGTTCTCTAAACTCTCAAATGACCATTGTTCCAGGGAGAACAAAGTAAACACTTCAAGAACATTCTAAAATTCTCATTGAAGTGCACTGCATTGACCTTAATGACAACAGAGCTTAATGGCAATTCAGAAGAGATCACTTGTCCATCAAGTTGCACAACACTGAGTCCTAACATTAATATGGAGACAGAGCAGCAGCAAATAATGAAGGAAAAGTAACCAAATCCTGCACTCCAAATTGCATTACCTCGTGGGATGTATGCACAAAGATTAGCAGGTCAGAAATCTGGCTACTCAGTCACATGATCATTCACACTGGTTAGCACTGCTGCCTCACAGTGCCAGGGACCCAGATTCAATTCCACCCTCAGGAGACTATCTGTGTGGAGTCTGCACATTCTCCTGGTGTCTGCTGTCTGGATGCTCTGGTTTTCTCCCACAGTCTAAAGATGCACAGGTTAAGTGGGTTGGACATGCTAAGTTGCCCATAGTGTCCAGAGATGTGCAGGCTAAGTGGATTAGTGATGGGAAATTCAGGTGGTTGGTCTACCTGTGGTGCTCTTTGGAGGGTCAATATGGACTCGATGGGCCAAATGGCCTTCTTCCACACTGTAAACATTCTATGTTTTTGGATTCTATGAAATTCCATGACAGAAACTTGTAAGTGAGTAAGTGTCATTCACACATCAAGGGACTGCTGATAATGGTAAATAAGTACCATATAGTAAAATTGATACCTGGAGATTAAAGTAACAGCATGGATATGAAATCGAATTGAATAAGAGACAGAAAGCAGAGTAGCAGTGAGTAGTTATTTATCAGTCGAGAGAGAAACATGCACTCTTAGCCCAGGTTGATAGCACCACTGCTCTTTGTCATACATATTAATTAATGTCCTTGACTAGGAAAGAAATAGCATAATTTTAACAATTGCAAAACAATACAAAACTTGAAAACAGTGAAGAGGATCATAGATTTCAGGAGAACACAAACAGACTACTGAACAGTTCATCAACTTCACCAACACATTCCACCCCGACCTTAGGTTCACCTGGACCACCTCAGACACTTCCCTCCCCTTCCTGGACCTCTCCATCTCCATCAATGATGACTGACTCAACACTAACATCTTGTACAAACCTACAAACTCCCACAGCTACCTGGACTACACCTCCTCCCATCCTGCCTCCTGTGAAAATGCTAGCTCTTATTCCCAATTCCTCCACCTCCAGGAGGACCAGTTCCACCACAGAACACACCAGATGACCTCCTTCTTTAAAGACCTCAATTTCCCCTCCCATGTGGTTGATGAGGCCCTCCAGCACATCTCATCCACTTCTGCACCTCTGCTCTTGAACAACACCCCTCCAACTGTAACAAGGACAGAACACCACCGGTCCTCACCCTCCACCCCACCGACCACCATATACAAAGCATCATTCACCACTATTTCCGCCACCTACAAACTGACCACACCACCAGAGATATATTTTCCTCCCAACCCCTATCTGCTTTCCTTAAAGACCGCTCCCTCTGCTACTCTCTTGCCAGATCTACACCCCCCCATCAAGCCACCCTACCCTCCTGGCATCTTCCCCTGCCACAGCAGGAATTGCAAAACCTGCGCCCACACCTCCCCCCTCACCTCTGTCCAAGGCCACAAAGGAGCCTTCCACATCTATCAGAGTTTTACCTGCACTTCCACATGTCATTTACTGTATCCGTTGCGCCCGATGCGGTCATCCTCTACATTGGGGAGACAGGACGCCTACTTGCAGAGTGCTTCAGAGAACATCTCCCAACCAACCCCACCGCCCCTTGCACCATACTTGCACCAACCAACCCCACCGCCCCGTGGCCGAATACTCCAACTCCCCCTCCCACTCTGCCAAGGACATGCAGGTCCTGGGCCTCCTCCATTGCCACTCCCTAACCATTCTACGCTTGGAGGAAGAACGCCTCATCTGCCGCCTCGGGACCCTCCAACTCCACGGCATCAATGTCAGTTTCACCAGTTTCCTCAGGAGCTTTCCAGCTCGGCACCACCCTCATGACCTGTCCATCTTCATTCCCACCTATCTGTTCCACCCTCCTCTCTAACCTATCACGTTCTCGCCAACCTCCATCTACCTTATGCACTCTCAGCTACCTTCCCCCAACCCCATCTCCCTTCCATTTATATCACCACCCCTGAGCTCACAGCCTCATTCCTGATGAAGGGCGTTTGCCTGAAACATTCTTTCTCCTGCTCCTTGGATGCTGACTGACCTGCTGTGCTTTTCCAGCACTACACTGCAGTCCTCACTTTCGCCTACTGAAAAGGGTAGACACATCCCAAAAAAAATCAATGCAGAGTGAAATAATTTCAGAGGGAACAGGATCTCTGACACCCCTGTTCTTATCTATCAGCCAAGGCTCTCTGATTGGACCAGATTAACAGACCTGATCAGGGAACTCAAATTCTACAATGTTCACCTGGCATCCCTGACCTCGCTACAATCACTACACAGAAGTGTGAAATCATCTATTCTGGAAGAAAGACAACAGAAATATAACTGGCACAATTAAACATATCGTTCAAGATGGGAGTGAAATCTGAAAGATCACTCACAAAAGACGGGAGGAAAGTTAGCATGGCTTTTAAAAGAAAGTATGGGATAACGGGGCTCTACAAGTAGTGCTATAAAATAGAAAATCAAGAAAGTAATGTAAATGTCAGTCTTGACTCGGTGGTAATACTAAATCCACTGAGCCAGAGGTTCCGGTTTCAAGACCCACTCCAGATACTCAGTACATAATCTTGGGCTGAGGGAACACAGCACCATCAGAAGTGACATTTGTTGAATGAGATGTTAAACTGAAGCCTCATTTGCCCTCCAGTGATGAAAATAATGCATGACCTTGTCTAGAAGAGGAGTAGGGGAGTACTCTCTGATGTGCTAGGCAACATTTATCCATCAGCTAACACAATTAATGGAGACTTTTGCCATCATCATATTGCAATTTATGAGACCTTGTGTAGACAAAATGGCTGCAATGCTTTCCACATTACAATGTGACCAGATTTTACAATTACTTCCTTGGGTAAAGGGCCTTTCGACAAGACATGTGGCTGTAAAAGCCATTATATAATTGCAAACTCTCTCTTGTATACCACACAATGAGAGGAACAATAAACTGATAAGGAAAAGGAGAATAGAGTATGAATGCAATCTAATAAAAAACATACATGCAGACTGTAAAGTATATAAAGAGTAAATGTTTGGCTAAAATGAATGTGGATCCATTACAAGCAAGATCAGAAGAATTTATAATGGGGAATAGAGAAATGGCAGAGAAGCTAAAGGAACATTTTGTATCTGTCTTCACTGAGGAATATACAAGAAATCTCCCAGAACCAGAAGTCCAAGGGGCCCTAGCCATTCACTATTTGGAAGTGGGGACCAAATGTAGCATTTCCAAATTTGTAGATGATACAAAGCTAAGTGGGAACAAGCATTATGAGGAAGATGTTAAACTGCTTCAGACAGACACTGACAGGCTAATTGAAATCGGCAAAAACATGGCAGATTGAATATAAAGTAGTAATATGTGAGGTTCTCCAATTTGGTAGGAGAAGCAGATGCGCAAAATATTGTAAAGTACAGGCATACAATAGGATATGGGATATAGGATATACAATTAGGCTCTGAAGCCTAACATGTGGATGCAGCAAGCCATTACAAAAGCTAACAAGGTTTGCAGTACAGCAGTAGTAGTGAAGTCTTGCTTCAATCATACAGGAGATTAGTTAGACCACACCTGGATTACTATGTGCAGGTTTGATCTACTTACATCGGGATATTATTGCCATATAGGGAATGCAACAAAGGTTTACCTGACCTGTTCCAGGATTCAGGACTGTCTTATGAAGAGAGATTATGCAAACTTGGCCTATATTCCCTCAAGTTTCAAAGGATGAGAGGGTGCCTTATTGAAACTTACAAGATTTTTTAAAAGGGATAAACAGGGAAGATGCAGGTACAACATTTACTCTAGCTCAGTCATCCAAAACCAGAGGTCACAATTTAAAAATAAGGAAGATGCCACTTCGGACCAAGAGAGAGTCATACTGAACGGGAACATCCTTTCAGCCCAACTCATTCCATTTTCCTGCATATCCATCTAAACCTTTTCTATTCATGTAACTGTCCAAATGGGTCTTAAAAGGTTATAATTGTACCCACCTCTACCACTTCCTTGGGCAGCTCACTCCATATATGCACTACCCTCTAAGTGAAAAAGTTGCCCCTTGGATGCCTTCTAAATCTCTCATTTAAACCTTTGCCCTCTAGTTTTGGACATCCCCTACCCTGGGGAAAAGACCTTGGCTATTCACCTTATCTATGCCCCTCATAATTTTAAAAACCTCTATAAAGTCACTCCTCAGTTTCCTAGGAAAAAAGCCCAGTCTATCCATTCTCTCCTTACAACTGAAACCTTCCAGTCTCAGTAACATTCTTGTAAATCCTCTTTACACCCTTTTCAATTTAATAATATCTTTCCTATAGCAGAACAACAATAATTGTACACAGTACTCCAAATGTTGCCTTACCAATGTCATGTACATCATAACAGGAAGTCTCAACTCCTATACTCAATGCTCTGACCAATGAAGGCAAGCATGCCAAATGCCTTCTTCACAACTCTGTCTACCTGCAATGCTACTTTCAAGGATGTACGTGCATCCCTAGTTCTTTCTGTTTAAGAGCACTCCCCATAGCCCTATGTAAGTCCTGCCTGGTTTGTCTTATTGAAATGCAACACCTCAAACTCCATCTACCATTTCTCAGCCCATTGGCCCAGTTGATCAAGATTCTGTTGTACTCTTAGATAACATTCTTCACTGTTCACTATACCAATAATTTTGGTGTTATCCGCAAACTTACTAATCATGCCTCCTATATTCTCATCCAAATTATTTATATAATTGACAAACAACAGTGGATCCAACACCGATTTTGCAGCACACCACTAGTCACAGGCCTCTAGTCTGAACAACAAACTTCTACCACTTCCCTCTGTCTCCTACCATCAAGCCAATTTAGTATCCAATCGGTTAGCTCTCCCTGGATCCCATGTCGTTTAACCTTACTAACCAGTATACCATGTGGAATCTTGTTGAAGGCCTTACTAAAGTCTATGTTGACAACATCTACATTCTGTAAACATCTATCTTCTTCAAAAAACTCAAGTTTGTGAGACACATTTTCCAAACACAAAATCATGCTATCCCTTATCGGTTCTTGCCTTTCCAAATGCACGCACGAGTCTAATGTCAGTAGTGGGTAAGTTGTTGGAGGGGATTCTGATCCTGTCTCTCAGAATCTCCTCCAACAATTTACCCACTACTGACATTAGACTCATTGGTCTGCAGTTGCCTGCTTTTTCCTTGCAGACCCCTTTCTTAAATAATATTATCCACCATCCAGTCTTGCAGCACCTCACTTATGGCTGTTGATGACACAAATACCTTCATGAGGGGCCCCATAATTTCTTCCCTAGCTTCATACAATCTCCTGGGATACACTTGATCAAGTCCCGGGGAATTATTTATCTCTTCACCTTTTAAGACCTCCAGCACCTCATCTTTACAATGTGGACTCTTTGCAAGACATCACTGTTTATTTTCCCAATTCCTCTAGCTCCCATGTCTTTGATGAGAACATTCTTTTTTTATTCAGAGGGCTCAGAACCTTTGGAATGTTCTACCACAACAGGCTGTGGATGCTCAAACCTCGAGTCTGATTAAGATAGAGATTGATCAATTTCTGATTACCAATAGCATATAAGGTTTGGGATGGTGTGGGTAAAACTTATTGAAATGTTCAATCAGCCATGAGAGTACTCTCTCTATTCTAATGTTCTTTATAAACCATTTATTAATAATCTAATTTAAGCCAATAATCAATTTGGGCCAATATCCAACTCTGGAATCACACTTCTAGGAAGCATGTCAAAGCCTTGGAGAAGATGCAGAGGAGGTAAACTAGAATATTACCCAGGGATTCGATTATGCTGGGGACTAGAGGAGCTGGGATTGTTTCCCTTAAAACAGAAATTTATGGGGAGATTTAACAATAGTATTCAAAGGAATGAATAGCTTTGTCAGAGTAAGTAGGTGAAACTGTTTCCACTGGCAGGAAGGTCAGTAACCAGAGATGCAGCTTTAAAGAATATGCAAAAGAATTAGAGAAGGGCAATTACAGATTTTTTTTTTTTTTTTACACACTACAAGTTATGACCATAGGAACACACTGATTGGAAGAATGTTGGAAGCAGATTCAATCATTACTTTCAAAAGGCAAGTGAAAATATATTTGAAAAGTGAAAGAATGTAGGAATATAGGGGAAAATCAGTGGTGGAGAGCTATTTGGATACCTCTTACAAAAAGTCAGCACAGGCAATTAGTGAAATATGCCATGTGATTCTGTGACTAGAGACCGAAAAAAAACTTTTAAGCAGTATGGTAGCTCAGTATTTCACAGCCAAATGGGATGCAGAATGGTTCAATATGATTATACAGTTAGTGAATAACTTTTGCCACTGTATAAACAATGCTGCACTGTCGCCTTATGTTAAAAATTGGCTAAATATTATAAGATCACCATTCATCATGCTTACCAATAGATTAGTAAATATGCTGAAAGGAAATATCACAATGTCAATAATGCTTCGTCAAAAAATTTAAAGCCTCATGGGTGTACATACTTCCCAGAATTTGTGGGTGCAACTACTTTCCAGAAACTGCCAAAACTATGGCTGTCAGTCATTTGCGCTAGATTCCTGGCAAGCATACATTGAAATGTTATATGAATAGAGAAACATGTCATAAGGAGAAGCATGTAACTGTTTAAAAAAAAAATCAATCAAGTTAACTATATCAGCAAAGGAACAGCTGAAATATGGAGATTTCCTAACAGCTGAAAGACCAAGAGGCATTTGTACTCTTTGGGATTAGAAATTTGATTTTAAATCTAATCACAATTTATATAGAACCTTTTTAGAAAAAAATGTGTGCGCATCTAAGGGAATATCTCAACCAGATTTGTTTCAACTCAAAACATCACTATTGCTTTTGAGCTAATTATATAGTGAAAATGTATGAAATACAATTGTGTAATAAGCAAAGTCAGAAAAACTATGCAGGAAGTATAATTTGAAAATCACCGTAAGACTAACCAATCAGTTCTCTGGTCTTTGCCTCGATCTCTCCCAGAAGCGTCTCTGGGTTGGCTGCAATTTTCTCCTCATCTGCACAGTAACTTTCTAAAAACTTCTTGTACTCAGGATCTACAGTTGCATAAAAAAAACTATGTTCAAATATTTATCAACCTAAAGCAGATTTTAACGGATGAAAATTCCTCTTTCAGAAATGATTTTCTTTGTAATTACTGATGCATCAAAATCCCAAAACTATTTTCAATTTGTATGACTGTTGTTGGTGGGTTGAGTTACTAGGACATTTAGGCATTTCTCCAATTACTATTTAAAGGGTCTGTTCAGATCAAATTAAATCTTACAACTTAGCACTTGCAAACATTTTGAATATGCATTTAAACATAATTGTTATTCCTTTAGCTAAAGCTAAATTTTAACATTTCACATACCAATCCAAGCATTTGTCATGATCATTTGTTTTCAATACTAATAAAGGGATGTGTGAATAGAGCAAGAACACATAATTGAGGTACAAAATCACTATCTATCTTTTTGGACGGCAGACCAAGCTCACAGGGCCATATGACTTACTGCTGCTACTTTTTCATAAGCTCTTATATTTGAAAAAATGCTTTATTAGTAATTTTGCTGTCAGTTTACCACTGACTATTGGGGAGCTTATAATACAATTCTTTTATTTCTCAGTTCCTCCAATATAACTTCACTGGATGATCTCCCAAGAATATCCTCCTTAATTACAGCTCTAATGTTATCCCTAACCAAAAACGGCTCTCCCCTCTCCACTTGCCTCCCTTTTTATCCTTCCTATTAGCATTTATATACCGAACATGTTTTCTGTAATAGCTATGAAATCCCAGTCCCATGTTCCTCACCATGCCCTAGATCTGCCTTACCTGTCAGGTCTCTTGCATCAAAGTAAATGTAATTTAATTTATCAGTCTAACCTCGTTTTCTACCAAGCTCTTGTCTGCCTTGACTATTTGACTTGCTCCCCTTATCTACTGTACCAGCAACAGCCTAATCTCTTTTCTCACTATCGCTTTGGTTCCCACTCCCACCACCCACCC
>NC_057715.1:70371116-70381850 GCF_004010195.1 Chiloscyllium plagiosum
CCCAACTTTACTAGTTTAAAGCCTGTCAAGTAGCACTAAGCAAAGATCTTGGTCTCATTCCAATTCAAGTGTAACCCGCCCCTCTTATACAGGTCACTTTGACCCCAAAAGAGATCCCATTAGTCCAAAAATGTGAATTCTTGCCCCCTGCATCAATTCCTCAGACACCCATTCATCTGCTCTATCCTCCTATTTCACTAGCACATGGCACTGGTAGTAGTCCAGATATTATTGGCCTCAAAAACCTACTTTTTAACTTTCTGTCTTGTTTCCTAGGCTCTCATGTTCCTAAAATTTAGGCCCCCTTGCTAATGACTGAAAGACTCTCATATGTTTGCTCAGAGAAGTACAATTTCTATTTCTTTTACTTATGCTAAACAACAGTCAATGAAGATTGATTTTAATTTAAATATCTGATTTAGAAAGTAAAGGTTTTCTGCTTTAGTCCTTTGAGTTGCTAATGCTTACCTAAATATTGGGTAGGTACAATTGGGATCATCAAGACCATGAGGGCCCCTAACAGAATAGCTGGAGACAGTTAACTCAAAAAAATATCGAGTATAAAACCCAAAAACATGTCAAATATCTGAAAATGTGTAGCAAATGACTTAAAGATTAAATAAGTCTTAAACCTCGAAATAAATCTAATCATTTTAAATCTTATTAAATACAGTAATTTACAAGAGAGGTTCTGATGTGGATGGTGATACAGTTTTCTATTAGGACATGATTCCAGGATTTTTCATCCATCTAAAAGTCTATTTCACATGTTGATCAACATTTGTGGGAAAATGTGGAAAGTAAGTTCTTGACATTCAAATTGGCTATGTTTACTTTTGTGAACTCGGACCTCTCTGTCTCACTCTGAAGGTTTAGCACTGACGCAGACTTTAAGATTTGATTTTATTATATCATGTATTATGTTATGTATCTTACAATATTACTTTTATTTCTTGCAGGAACTATGCCAAATTTCTCCTAATTTATGTTGGATTGTGGCTTTTCTTTGATCTGCTACCAGGATTTGAATTTTTCCCACCTCGATTAGTGTCACATTACACATCAATCAAGATGTAATCTGGAACAGCAGTCAGATTCAGCAACTTGGCTGTATAGGTCAGAAGTACATTAGTGTTTCTTTATGTATCAGTAATTGAAAGTGAACATCTAAATACAGTCTTGACAATGCTCTGCTGTGCCAAAGGTTTTCAGTTTCTGAAAGTCTTGAATAATTACCTTCCTCAATGCTCCCAGATTTCGCATCTTTCTTTTTCAGCTTCCTTTTAGAAATTTTCTGAAATGGAGCAAATTCAACCACAGCTGGGTATTCCTGACCTGAAGGTGATACAATCACAGGAAAAATAGTTCATTGATTGTATAAAAAGACATAGCTAAACCAGAATTATTCTGTATGAATGTAAGCATTTTGTGTTTAATGAATAGGCAAGGTGGTAAAAATACTCAGAGCATGACTGGTCTACAGATAAAGACTAAATTATCATTCGTTATACGGTTCCATTACACTTTGATTTGGTCACTAGGGCCTGACGAGTATAAGATATATTTTAATTTTGGTCCATTTCAAACTTCTAGACCAGAAATGCACTTCATCAATTTGAAATGTTATCTAGCTCGATTTACTGTTCTGCATCATCTTCCAGTTCACAAGCATTATTTCTGTGACATCAAAATATTCAACAAATCTCACGGAGCTGAACAAACAAAACAAATGAATTTCGAGTGGCAACCAAAGAAACATCTTGGATTCAGATAGGTTACATTTTTGTGCAGATAATAATTCAATCTAATGTTGATTGGTGCAAACATTGTTGTGCAATGCACTGCCCTCTGGACTTTGTGGGAAATACAACAATAATGAAAATCTCTTACGCAAAATAGGAAGTCTAGTTTGTTTGAGTAGTCATTAAAGCTTGCTGCATCTTTACCTTTATTATCAATGAAGATATATCCATCAAATCGGTCTCTGAAGAGAATTATATCATCAGGATTTTTAAAATTGATGTAGGCTCTAGAGAACAAGTGGGGGTACAGGCTAGATGAAAAAAAGCATATGCACAACAGTTCATAACATCATATAGAATCTACATGTTTAAGCAGTGAACAGTTCTAATGGAAGTGACTAATAAGTAAAAGAACTCAAAAACTGCTGAAAATCTGCACTATATTAGTAATAAAAGCCAACAGAAATATCTATTCGTTGGCTTAGAACTGATCAGCATGATCAGAGTTTACTAGATTTATTTAAATATACTGAGGAAAATTAATAAAAACAAATAACATTTCCAAAATCCATCTTCTCCCTGATCTACCAAGAAAACTATTCAAAAATTATATGAATTTAATATTGCAGTCTAAATTATTTTGATGATCAAATCATCTACTGAATAGATAGTTGCAAAATGTCTAATTTCATAAGTTTTAGAATTATTTCAGAATGCAAATTGAAAAATTTTAAATATAAGATAAATTGACACCCTTAGTGCCGAAAAATTGTTAAATGCAATACAACTAAGATGACTGCAATTCAAAGAATGACATGTCTTTATTTCATAAGGTCAGAGTTGAAAGTGGGGAAAAAAACTGATTGATAAACCCTTTGAGTTTCTTGAAGGAAGTGAGATGTCTGCAGTTGTTAATTATTCATATAGTTTTTCAGAACAAAAAGAATATTTGGGATTAGGGAGCTTATATGTTTGAACTTGTACTTGGAAAATCCCAGGGATGCTACACTGCCATGGAGATGGATTGTGGGGAGGTGGTTTTCTTCATTTTCAGTTTAATCTGAATTTTATAAAAATAATATTCAATCCTTGAAACAATTTGACTAGCACAATTTTAAAAAGTGATAAATCTGAACAGAGCAATAATTAGGTTGAAATTACTATACCCTGTACACTTCTGGACACTCATTCAAATCCAGAAGGGCTCCAAAGTTATGTAGATAAATTGGAAAAAAAAGGGCTTAGAATCAGAGAGTCACAGAGATGTACAGCACAAAAACAGGCCCTTTGGTCCAACTCGATATCATGACCTAATCTAGTCCCATTTGTTAGCACTTGGCTCATGCCCCTCTAAACCTCCTATTCATATACCCATCCAGATGCCTTTTGAATGCTGCAATTGTACTAGCCTCCACCACTTCCTCTGGCAGCTCATTCCATACACGCACCACACTCGTGTGAAAAAGTTGCCCCTTTAGTCTCTTTTATATCTTTCCTCTCTCACTCTAAACCTTTACCCTCTAGTCCTGGACTCCCCCACGCCAGAGAAAATACATTGTCTATTTATCCTATCCATGCTCCTCATGATTTTATAAATCTCTGCAAGGTCACCCTTCAGCGCTCTAGGGAAAACAGCTCTACCTATTCAGCATCTCCCTATAGGTCAAATCCTCCAACCCTGGCAACATCCTTACAAATCTGTTCTGAACTCTTTCAAGCTTCACAACATCATTCCGATAGGAAGGAGACCAGAACTGAACACAATATTCCTCCTAACAACAAGTCCTCCTAACTCGTGTACTCAATACTCTGACCAATAAAGAAAAGCATACCAAATGCCTTCTTCACTATCCTATTTACCTGCTACTCCACTTTCAAGGAGCTATGAACCTGCATTCCAAGTTCTCTTTGTTCAGCAACACTCCCTAGGACCTTACCATTAAGTGTATAAGTCCTGCTAAGATTCGCTTTCACAAAATGCAGCACCTCACATTTATCTACATTAAACTCCACTTGCCACTCCTCAGCCCACAGGCCCACCTAATCAAGATCCCGTTGTAATCGTTGTAACCCAGCAGCCACGTCCCTGGCTTCCCATAGAGTTCTAGGGTACACCTGATTAGTCCAGGGTATTTATCTGCCTTATCGAGACATCCAGCACCTCCTCCTCTGTAATATGGACATTTTTCAAAATATCACCATCTATTTCCCCACATTCCATATCTTCCACGTCCTTCTCCACAGTAAACACTGACGCAAAATACTCGTTTAGTAAATCCCCATCTCCTGCGGCTCCACACAAAGATTGCCTTGCTGATCTTTGAGGTCCCTATTACAATGGGGTTACACTTCCAATTTTGGTGTCATCTGCAAACTTACTAACTATACCTCCTATGCTCATATTCAAATCATTTGTGTAAATAATGAAAAGCAGTGGACCCAGCATCGATCCTTGGGGCACTCCAATGATCAGAGGCCTCCAGTCTGAAAATAAATCCTCCACCATCACCCTCTGTCTTTTACCTTGGAGCCAGTTCTGTATCCAAATTGCTAGTTCTCCCTGTATTCCAAGAGATCTAACCTTGCTAACCAGTCTTCCATGGGGAATCTTGTCAAGTGCCTTACTGAAGTCCATATAGATCACGTCCACCACTCTGCCCTCATCAATCCTCTTTATTACTTTTTCAAAAACCTCAATCAAGTTTGTGAGACATGATTTCCTATTCACAAAGCCATGTTGTGTTGACTATCCCTAATCAGTCCTTGCCTTGCCAAATACATGTAAATCCTGTCCCTCAGGATTCCCTCCAACAACCTGTCCACGACCGACATCAGGCTCACCAGCCTATAGTTCCTTGGCTTATCCTTACCACCTTTCCTAAATAATGGTACCACGTTAGGCAATCTCCATACTTCTGGCACCTCACCTGTGACTATCAATGATACAAATATCTCAGCAAGGGGCCCAGCAGCCACGTCCCTGGCTTCCCATAGAGTTCTAGGGTACACCTGATTAGTCCGGGGGATTTATCTGCCTTATCGAGACATTCAGCACCTCCTCCTCTGTAATATGGACATTTTTCAAAATGCCACCATCTATTTCCCCACATTCCATATCTTCCACGTCCTTCTCCACAGTAAACAGTGACGCAAAATACTCGTTTAGTAAATCCCCCATCTCCTGTGGCTCCACACAAAGATTGCCTTGCTGATCTTTGAGGTCCCTATTTGCTCCCTAGTTACCCTTTTGTCCTTAATGTATCTGTAAAACCTCTTTGGATTCTCCTTAACCCTATTTGCCAAAACTATCTCATGTCCCCTTTTTACCCTCCTGATTTCTCTCTTAAGTATACTCCTACTGCCTTTATACTCTAAGGATTCACTCACGTTCTCCTGTCTATACCTGACACATGCTTCCTTCTTTTTCTTAACAAACCCCTCAATTTCTCTAGTCATTCAGCATTCTGTACACCTACCAGCCCTTCCTTTCACCCTAACTTGTATCTGCATTGTGTCTTTCCTAAACTCAGGATGTCCTAAAGCACTTTACTATCAATGAAATGTTTTCAGCATTTCATTGATAGTAACTTAGGGAATGTGGAAACAATCCATGTCAAGTAAGGTCACAAAACAGCAATAAAACAAAGACTAGACAAAATGCACCAATGTTGTCACTGCAGGGATAAATACTGGTCAAGATCTCCTGGAACATCCTTCTATTCATATTCAAATAGTGGCACGGAATACACATTGGAAAAGCAGATTCAGTCTCAGTTTAAATAACTCATTTGGAAGAAGGCATTGCCAAAAGTGGGAGCAAACTTCACTAAAATATTAATTATTTATGAATTTAGACTTACCAAAGGGTGATACCAGGATGACAGCACATTGTAATGAACATCTAAGATACTAAAGTTGATTTTCGTCTTGCGGTTAAGATTTAAAATTGGCACTGCACATTGGGAACTATAGAAACTGCAAAAATTGCCTAACTTTAATTTTAAATGATTTAAATAAAAAGAGAAATATAGATGTTTGTGTGTGTGTGCATGCGTGACAGTGATGGTGGCAGGTTGTAATTAGTAGAATGGAACAATCCAAAACCTCAGTTTTAAGCCATGTCGCATTGCTGACTATGTCCATTACAGCAGAAAAGGGCAAGAGTTTTAGGTTCAGCAAAAGTTTGTGAAAATGATTTTTTTTAATACAGTAAATTCAGAATGACAGTTTTCATTTGATAATGAAGTCAGTGAAAAGTTATAAATTCAATATTATCACGAGAAATGAGGTTGGCAGAAATTTATTTTTTCTACACTGAGCACTGTTGGAGAACTGAGTGAATTTAGCATACCCTAGTTAGAAACAGACATAAGGACAGTGGAGAAAATAAAAACAATTTACAAAATACCTTTCATTTGGATTTCATCTCTACAATCTGAACTAGGAGCCATTTACTAAGCTAAAAATGTAACTGTACTGATTTTGAGAGCTGTACTTATTTATTTCTAATTTTGTTTGTTTTCTAATAATGTACGTACGATGTGCAAAAAAGGGCACGAGTGGGGATTACAGGGACATTTAACATATTTGGATATTTTGAACTCAAGAGTTGCTAAAACAAATTCACATTGCACTGATGTTGCAAGTATTTAGTACATAATTCATTCATTTTAGAATCTAACACTTTGTTACAGGAATTAATTTTTTAACTGCATCTAATTAAGAAACATACAAGCAAGCCTGAACCAAATGCAATTTAAAATGCTTGAGCTTAATTACAGCTAAAAGCTAACCTAGTTTTATCTTACAAGGTCACAGTTCATAGAGAAGTTAAAATATATAATTCATCGCGAAGCTTGTAATACAGCCAGGAAATATGGAGAGGACGCAAATTACAAACACTACGAATTAGAGTCATAGAGTCACCGTGGGCGGCACGGTGGCACAGTGGTTAGCACTGCTGCCTCACAGCGCCTGAGACCCGGGTTCAATTCCCGCCTCAGGCGACTGTCTGTGTGGAGTTTGCACGTTCTCCCCGTGTCTGCGTGGGTTTCCTCCGGGTGCTCCGGTTTCCTCCCACAGTCCAAAAGATGTGCAGGGTCAGGTGAATTGGCCATGCTAAAATTGCCCGTAGTGTTAGGTAAGGGGTAAATGTAGGGGTATGGGTGGGTTTCGCTTCGGCGGGTCGGTGTGGACTTGTTGGGCCGAAGGGCCTGTTTCCACACTGTAATGTAATCTAATCTAATGTAATCTAAATCTAAAAGATGTATAGCTCGGAAACAGACCCTTCGGTCCAACTCGTCCATGTTGACCAGATATCCCACCCCAATCTAGTCCCACCTGCCAGCACCTGACCCATATCCCTCCAAACCCTTCCTATTCATATACCCATCCAGATGCCCTTTAAAATGTTGAAATTGTACTAGTTTCCACCATTTCCTCAGGCAGATCATTCCATACACGCATCATCCTCTGCGTGAAAAAGTTGCTCTTTGGGCCCCTTTTATATCTTAACCCCTCTCACCCTAAAATTATGCTCTCTAGGAAAGACCCTGTCTATTTACCCATCCATGCCCCTCATGATTTTATAAATCTCTATAAGGTCACCCCTCAGCGTCTGATGGTCCAGGGAAAACAGCTCCAGCCTATTCAACCTCTCCCGATAGCTCAAATCCTCCAACCCTGGCAACATTCGTGCAAATCTTTTCTGAACCCTTTCAAGTTTCACAACGTTCTTCTAATCGAAAGGAGACCAGAATTGCACGCAATATTCCAACAGTGGCCTAACTAATGGCGGCAACATGACCTCCCAACCCTTGTACTCAATACACTGACCAATAAAGGAAAGCATACCAAATCCCTTCTTCACTATCCTATCTGCTTGTGACTCTACTTTAAAGGAGCTATGAATCTGCACTCCAAGGTCTCTGTTCAGCAACCATTAAGTGTGTAAGTCCTGCTAAGATCTGCTTTCCCAAAATGCAGCACCTTGCATTTATCTAAATAAAACTTCATCTCTGCCACTCCTCAGCCCATTGGCCCATCTGATCAAGATCCCATTGTAATCTGAGGTAACCTTCTTTGCTGTCCATTGCACCTCCAATTTTGGTGTCATCTAAAATTACTTATATGCATTACAGAATCAGAGTTGAATTGTAGATAAAATACTTTCTTTACATTTGTTTGAGCACCCCAAAACATGCCGTGTTGCCATTGATATGGTGTTTCACCTGGACATTTTTATTAAAAACTTTTGTTTACTTTTTATTTGTGTTTGTTGACAGAAGCAAGCAGTTTGGACGCAGGCAGAGGCAATTGCAGATTGCGTCTTGCAAAGGCTGCAATTCACTGTGTGGAGATAACCATCAGAAATGAATATTAGCAATAACTGTTTAAGTACAAGCCTGACTAAATTTAATGTTTACTGCATGGAATTTGGGTTAGGGTTCAAATTTAGTTTGAGATGAGGAAAGAAATTAGAATATTTGTCGAGGCTGAAGTTAAATTAACAAATTAACAGTTGTCCTTATAGAGATTTGCAACCGAAAACAGTCAGCTTGGAAAGGGCTGTTCAGAAATAGAGGAAGCAGAATGGGAAAAACAACTTATAGATGTTCAAAATGAAGAAAAGAAGCTAAAGGATCCATACCAGCAAGGCCTTTAAAGGAAACCAGAAGGTGCTTAGCCGAAACCCAAATGGAAAAATTCCTATTAACCTTGTATTTTGGAGAAAGCATTACGTTCTGGAAAGTAGAGCCTACCTTTGGATTGATCCCATGCAAAGTGAATTAACTTTCAAGATTTCACAAGATAAGGGAACTCCTAGGTCGAAATGAAAAGTAGAACTGACTTGAAAGCTATAACTTCGATGGTGTTTTTTGTTTCATTCTTCTTTTACACGTAAGAAAATTTGATTTTGATGAAAAACAGAAAATTTAATGGCAGATTTCTTTAGGTTAGTTGTGCATGCTTGTATTATTTCTTTAAATATTAGCATTAGGATTGCAACAGTAGATAGCAAGGCTTTAATGTTCTTAATCACAATATAAATTGTTGCGATGAACTGTGTCTCATGTGTGCTGGTTTAACACAATCATTAACATTTAAAACAAGAATACCAGTCAGCAGAATTTAAATTCCATATTTTTTACAGAGACTTTAGAGGACAGAAAGTTACAATAACAATGATTCTGTTCCCATCCTTCTCAAAATGAAAAATATTTTTTTAAGGGTGTGACAATTCAAAAATACATATCTACAAAATGATACTTGTAAGTTTAGAAGATGAAAACTACATCCTTCCTACATCTAAGAAATAAACTACATATAAGAAACACTGGTTACAGTGAAATTACATAATCATCACTGATTCAAATTACTGAATCAATCTTACTAATTTTTAAGGATGCATTATTGGATTCTTATATAAATGCAAGTTGTTGCTGTATTATATTCCTTCCAAAAGCAATAAAAATCACCTCTAAAGGTATCCAATTCTTATTGGTACCTTGTATCAGCAGCACAAAATTCAAAATAATCATGTGTTGGTAGTGGATGCAGTAGTTCCTCTAGCTGTGCTTTAGTCAAAGTAGGAGGTAAACGCCTAATCACCACCTGCAAACATATGAATGAAAGGATTAGATGTTTTTCAAGAAGTATTACAATCAACTAATAACATGAATAAGGAAAACTATTCCTCACATCTTAGTTAATTCATCCAGCAAGATCCTAAAAGGACTCCCTCACATGAAATTGTTTTTTTTTTCAAATGATTCTAAGGACTTAACCTCTTCCAAGTCTATCTGGTGAGTCCAGTGATTTGAAGTAGTCCATCTTGTACTAGACGAAGAAACGTTAGCAGGCTTCTCACAATGTGTGTTAATTTGCTTCTTGTTTTCAACTGACAAGATTGGGTCTAGCAATGTGAAAAACAGAGCCAAAAGTAAGTCTCTCTTTGTCAGAATACGGAATCTCCATAGACAAGTCCTTTGCTGGCCTCCTCTTGGTTGGTGCCAGGGACCCGGGTTCAATTCCTGCCTCGGGCAATTGTCTGTGTGGAGTTTGCACATTCTCCCTGCGTCTGTGTAGGTTTCCTCCAGGTGCTCCGGTTTCCTCCCACAATCCAAAGATGTGCAGGTCAGGTGAATTGGCCATGCTAAATTGCCTGTAGTGTTAGGTTCAGGAGTAAATGTATGGGAATGGGTCTGGGTGGGTTACTCTTCGGATGGTTGGTGTGGACTTGTTGGGCTGAAGGGCCTGTTTCCACACTGTAGGGAATCTAATCTAAATATGAAAACTAAGGCCCTCACATCTCCAGTGGTAAATGTAGTGCATTGAACACGTCTGTACCCAAATGGGGAGACTGAGTACTTTGGTGTGGGGGGAGGGTCGGTCAATGATATGCTGATGTTTGGGCAGCACAAAGGCTCTATAACATTCTGCCTGGGCTCGTACCCTGAAAAGGACACTCCAGTTTCAACAAATTAGTTAGCTAGCAAGGCACAAAATGTTGTTTCATGAAATGGATAGCACCAGAAAACTGCAATTGAAAAATGTAATAGGTATAAGGGTAAAAAATCCCTATGGTTACAATCATAGGGATTGTTAAGAACCCAAATCATGGAATGTTATCTATTTGTTTTATTTGGCTTTGGGGGAAACTTTTTGTGTAGGAAAACTTGAATAGAAACAGTAATCATGTACAATTCACGTTGCAATACACAATAGGTGCAGGAGTAGGCTATTCTGCCTTCGAGCCTGCACCACCATTCAATATGATCATGGCTGATCATCCTTAATCAGTATCCTGTTCCTGCCTTATCTCCATAACCCTTGATTCCACAATCCTTGAGAGCTCTATCCAACTCTTTCTTAAATGAATCCAGAGACTGAGCCTTCACTGCCCTCTGGGGCAGAGCATTCCACACAGCCACCACTCTCTGGGTGAAAACGTTTCTCCTCATCTCTGTCCTAAATGGTCTACACCGTATTT